>NC_090267.1:490400557-490698057 GCF_040414725.1 Anabrus simplex
TCGTTTAGTTCTATACCTTTTATCTTTAAATCGTTAGAAACTCAGTTTAATATAGTCGACTTAGGGCCGGTATTATAGTAGAGGTTTAAACTGTTGGTTCAGTTTAAACTTCGGTTTATCTGTTAGTCGCGTATTATAAAACTTAATCTTAACTAGAAAATAATTTTACTGCCACTCATCTACCGTTTAAACTGAAGTTTTAGAATACGTAACGAATGGATCTCGAAGTGTTTGAAGAAATACTAAGCGATGACGAAAAAGTGGTAAAAATTATTGAACGACCACGGGCACTACGAGTTTTCCGAGCAAGGGGACGTCACTTTCATGTATGGAATCAAAAATAGTTTTTAAATAGGTTTAGGTTTATAAAACAAACTGTCATAACCCTATTTCAGCAAATTAGTGCTAAAATAAAACATTCAACGAAAAGGTAAGAATGTAAGAATGACTTTTTGAACTGTTTGAATGTCAAAAGTGTAAATTTTAGAAAATAAAGTAACTTCCTTCTATTTCAGAAACATGCTGTAGAACCCCTCAGTCAGCTACTAACAGCATTGCGGTTTTATGTCTCCCGTAGTATGTTTATTTAAATGGGAGATTTCGGAGGAATTCATAAGGCCGCTGTTTCACGGCCTATATAAATAATTTCTGTACTAATTGCACAAGCAAAATTAGGTCAATGTTTATTGATTTTATCCGCCAATTTACCTACAAGAAGTAAACAAAACATTATCGATAGTCATCTTTTCTCGCAAGTCACTGTTACCAAGATCGTATATTTCCTTCTTCACCTCAGTTTAACTTAGGCCGGTCATTATAAGACTCAACATCGGTTTAAACTCAAGTTACAGTTCAACTCAATCTTCAGTTTAAACCCTCATTATAATACCGGCCCTTAGTCTCCCTCTACCAGCAGCGTAGGCAGGATCGGCCGATGGAGGAGGAGGGAGGGTTATGGTTACAAATTGATGATATAATATAACGAAGGTGCTTGTGCGTGTGTGATGCGCGCTCGCACGAGTGTCATAAGGACACTGATACAAGTAAATTATCACTTCGAAGGCAAAGCTTACCCTCATTCGAACTCTGATCTTCCCTATCGCGACCTATACAGCAGAAACTTGGACGATGAAGATGGCGGATCGCCGCAGGATTGATGCTCTAGAAATGTGGTGATATAGGACATTACTCTCTCCGTGTGTGATTTGTGCTGGACAAAGCGGAGGAGAGACAGGTTTTTCTCCGAGTACTCCGGTTTTTCCTGCCGTATTTCATTCCAGCAACACCCTCCAACATCATTTCATTTCATCTGTCAGTCATTAATCATTGCCCCAGAGGAGTGCGACAGGCTTCGGCAGCCGGCACAATTCCTATTCTCGCCGCAAGAAAGGGGCTTCATCAATTCCATCCCTGACCCAGTCAATGACTGGAAAGCAGGTTGTAGGTTTTCATTTTCAGGAAATTATTGCAAATACCATGGAAGCACACCGTACAAATGAATCGATCCTGCAACAGCTCGACATCAGGACAAGACCGTCGACCCTTATCAACCAAAAACCACTCAGATATTTTGGCTATATCGCCAGAAGACAGGAGGTTATGGAAATGTTTATCATAGAGGGGAAAAGTGGACGGCCGAAGACCGAGAGGACGTGCACCGTTACGATGGATGGTCTAGATCAAGAACTTCAGGATGAGTTTACAGTAAGCAAGTCACCATGCCCAAAGCAGAGACTCCTGGACGAAGACCACCAAAAGGCTTGTCGCGTGATGCCACTACACCCTTACGAAGGGTTGGACTCAAAGAAACAAATAAATTATGTTGATATTTAGATTTCAATACTGGTACCTATATATATAAAATACGAGTTTTGTCTGTACATTGCTCAGAATTTAAAAGGGATGGTATTTCTGTATCGGTCGTGTCCATAGTAACAAGGAAATGCACTTATTTAATTTTCCGTAATTTCTATCTGTCTGTCTGTCTGTCTGTCTGTATGTATGTACACGCATCAACAGAAAATGGTTGAAGAGAATTTAATGAAATTCGATATGTAAAGTCGGTAAATAAGTCGCTACAATCTAGGCTATAAATAATCTTACTCACGCTGAGAGAAAATGGTAGTTTAGGGGAAGGCCTAAAATTTAATTCTCAAATATTTATGTTATTAGTGGCCCTATCTTAATAAAAGTAGGTATGCGAAGTCAAGAAATAAGTCGCTACAATCTAGGCTATAAATAATATATTCACTCTGAAAGAAATTGTAGTTTAGGGGAAGGTCTAAAATGTAATTCTCGTTATTAGTGGTCCTACCGACAAATACTACGTTACTAAAGTTATACAGTATTACATTTCCGATCATTTATGTCATACATTTTTCCCGTACAGGCTATGATAACAGAGATGTTCATGAATTTGGATTTTTGTTGCTAAGTCCATATTAGCGCCAAGTCACGAGAAAATGGGTAGACAGAATTTAATGAAAATCGTTATGTAAAGTCGGGGAATAAGGAACTACAGTCTCCGCTATAAATAATTTCGTAAGACGCCCTAATATCACAGAGTCGAAGGAAAACTAAATGTGAAGGTCTACAACCAACGAGCTAGAATAACATAGAGAGGCGGAAGCGCTGCCCGGGTGAACCTAATAGAACGAACGTCCGCCATGTTTCCTGTTGTCACACAAGCAAGGGGGCATGGCCTTTAAATGACGAAAAGTGTAGAAAATGCGCATTTTAGAATCGCTGGGGGAGAATTAAAGTCCGTTGCCGAAAGCTTGAAGCATGAAAGCGAATACCGCCACTTCATCATATTGCGGCACGAGGCCAACATCACGATCAGTTGATTGTAGGGTAGTTCGAAATCATCGCACAGTGACATACGAATAGGCCTCGAAATATTAATGACTGGAAACCTTAAAATCATAGGGACCTATAATAGGTTACAACCTCATTCTGTTAATATTTTTAAAATTATTGCATCCTCATGAGTACTGTGTTCCTTTCTTAATCTGTTTACCCTCCCAGGTTGGTTTTTCCCACGGACTCGGCGACGGATCCCACCTCTACCACCTCAAGGACAGTGTTCTGGAGCGTGAGACATTGGGTCGGTGGATACAACTGTGAGGGAGGGCTGCACCTGCTATGCTGAACAGGGACCTTGTGGGGGGGGGGAAGGAAGCGGCCGTGGCCTTAAGTTAGGTACCATCCCGGCATTTGCCTGGAGGAGAAGTGGGAAACCACGGAAAATCACTTCGAGGATGGCTGAGGTGGGAGTCGAACCTACTTCTACTCAGTTGACTTCCCCAGGCTGATAAAATCCCGTTACAGCCCTCGTGCCCCTTTTAAAATTTCGTGGCAGAGCTGGGAATCGAACCCGGGCTTCCAGGGGTGGCAGCTGCTCACGCTAACCAGTGCACCACAGAGGCGGCCCATGAATACTTTACCACAATAATCGTTTAGTGTAATTATTTATTATAATATAGGGGGGATATCATGTTTCTCCCATTACCATATCATACTGGGATTACTAGCTTGAAAGTTGTCCATTATGAAGTGTGGCTTAGTTTTAAAAACCAAGGCAACAGACATCTACAATAAAGGCTGTATACATTTCAAAAATAGCTCTAAAATGCTGTATTTATCATACTTGGTGTACGTTTGAACGAAATAAGTTATTTTTTGTGGTTACGTTTTCTTGGTGGTGGGCGTTCCATTTCCTTTATTTGTAAATGTGAATGAAAATTAAATAGGGCTGGAAATGTACAGAGCATAAGCAACTGAATTGAGTGGGATACCATTTTATCTCTTTTCGTCCTCACAACGCATTGTTCCGTTAATTCCTTGTTCTTTAAACGAAATCTGAAACAAAATTCGACAAATAATTCGCTAAGTAAACAATAAAATGGATTTAATTACAAACAGAAATTACAAAAAGGAATCTCGGCTATAATTCAGTACGGTATATCCTTGGTTTTATTACACCGATTAGTACAACCATACGCTGAGCTTACGGCTGGCATTCTTGAAAGCGAGAATCTATCTTTTCACTTCTTAAAACTTAGGGAATTAAATTGGCATGCACGATCTCCCTGTCCCCTCAACATATGCTCTCGCGCCAATTCGCTTTGTTTTGACAATCGTTAACAACCTTTATCAACCTGCTTCAAGCAGGGAGCGCTGATGTCAGGTATACAGCCCCTCTATGTTATTCTAGCTCGTTGTCTACAACACAGAAAGCTCATAACATTGAACAATAACATTACGTTGGCCATTGTTTCTTGTGATGCGCTTTGTGTCTTCAGTTGCCAGTCATGTCCGATAGATGGGGTTACTGCTGTATACCGAGTATTTTTTTTAATCTGCTTTACGTCGCACTGACACAGATAGGTATTATGGCGACGATGGGATAGGAAAGGGCCAGGAGTGGAAAGGAAGCGGCCCTGGCGTTAATTACAGTACAGCATCAGCATTTTCCTGGTGTGAAAATGGGAGACCACGGGAAACCATCTTCAGAGCTGTCGACAGTGGTTTTCGAACCCACTACCTCCCGAATGCGAACTCACAGCTGCGCGCCCCTAACCACATGGTCAAATCGCCCGGTCTTACCGAGTATAGCAGCCTGCCTGAATATTGGCGGGAAGTAGCTGGAGAGTTAGATAACTTTCTTCTTTAGCATGCCATTCATCTGGTTCATACATTTTCTGATACTACTGGTACGTAACAAACTGGTTCATCATAGCATTCGAGCTATTCAATCCCTACCCTGAGGCACTGATTGGAATGAGCAGTGTGCATATTTAACGGAACACTGGCAAAGGAGTGTTCACGGCTGTCTGTGGCCTGGTCATTCCAGCACTGGAACTCTGGACTGTTAGATCGGCATCGTAGTACTGTTCGTTAAAAGTGAGAAAATGTGCAGTTTTTCATTTGAGCGAGTATTTTATATGGTAATATTGCTTTTGATCCCTACATTTCTACTGATGATTTTGCAATGGCCTAAGTTAACTGTAGTTAGGAAAACCACAAAGACAGTCTTTCTGAGAATCAGCTAGTCGTACACTACAATACAGAACAAGGAAAATACGATCGAAGTAAATAGTTTTACGGGGAATAGTATGTTCAGATTACATTCTAAAAATCCAAAATAGATTCAAGAAATCCGTTGGTTTTACAGTTTTGTCTCTGTGAATGTTGTAAAGAGCAACTCCTTTGAGTTGGCTGTCACTTGATTAAGCCTATTGCCAGTTTCTCTTTACTTTCTTTATCTTCTTCTTCTCCAGGGTTGGTTTTTCCCTCGGACTCAGCGAGGGATCCCACCTCTACCGCCTCAAGGGCAGTGTCCTGGAGCGTGAGATTTTGGGTCGGGGATGAAACTCGGAAGGAGGACCAGTACCTCACCCCGGTGGCCTCACCTGCTATGCTGAACAGGGGCCTTGTAGGGCGATGGGAAGATTGGATGGGATAGACGAGGAAGAGGGAAGGAAGCGACCGTGGCCTTAAGTTAGGTACTATGCCGGCATTTGCCTGGAGGAGAAGTGGGAAACCACGGAAAACCACTTCCAGGAGGGTTGAGGTGGGAATCGAAATACCCTTTACTCAGTTGACCTCCCGAGGCTGAGTGGACCCCGTTCCAGCCGTCGTGCCACTTTTCAAATTTCGTGGCATCGAATGAGGAAAATTCACACCACCTAGATCGTTATCTACCTGCGAACGGTTTTCCCGTAATCCCCAAATATTTACGCCAGGACAATCCGTACCACTTGATGTTAGATTGGAATTCCATTTCCACGCCAGTGGGCGTAATGAGCCTGACAGACACACTTTAGAAATCAGAAACAAAAATAATTTACACATTTGCTGAAGAAAACTTCTGTATGATTTTAATAATTGCCTTTACACTATCTTTATCACTTATGTTTACGTAAATATTATCATAAGAAAGTCGATTTTTTGAATTATAAATCCTGAAACTATTCAATAGAAATATACATCATGTTCGGACGCAATGTGCCTGACGAGCATAAGGATGAATAATATTACTATTATTTTGAATATTTATGTCCGACTGCTTGAACTGAATGGTCAGTGTTGGGACCTTCGGTTGAGAGGGTCCTGGGTTCGATTCCCGGTCGGGTCGGGGATTTTAATCGCGTGTGATTAATTCTTCTGTCTCGGGGACTGGGTGTTTGTGTTTTGTTCCAACACTCTCCTGTTCATATTCAGACAACACACCGCAGTACCAACCACCACAGAACCCCTCGACATAGGGTTGGCATCAGGAAGGGCATTCGGCTGTAAAAACAGGTTGAAATCCACATGTGCGACCCAGTTCGCATCTGCGACCCCGCAAGGTGTTGGAAAAGCGGTACAAACAGAATAAGATTGTGAATATTTATCAACTACTGCATTATTTCATTATCAAGTAAGTAAAATAAAAGATTCTGATGAACTGGCCGATATGAAAGTTGGAAGTAGCTAGGTCCCCGCAAATGACGAATACGAGATAAGAATTAACACGTGAGCCATTCAGATCAGCTGCGCCCGACGGAAGGTTAACACCAGTAGTGGTCACACCATGCGGCGGCTTCTGCTGCACTAGTGGACACTGGATATACAAATTAATACATGCAGTAGGACATCGTTTTTACTTCACTTTACTTCAAGTGGTACGAAATGTCCGTGTTACGAAATGTCTTACAACCCCTTGGCAACACCTCTGCCCCTGCCCTCTACATCTCTTACCCTCCATAACAGAGTCCTCATTTTCCTAGGTATCTTATCCTAATCCATTGCCCTCACATGACCTCACCACCGAAGCCATTTTATGCGTACAGCTTCATCCATCGAGTTCATGCCTAACGTAGCCTTTATTTCCTCATTCGGAGTACCTTCCTGCCATTGTTCCCACCTGTTTGTACCAGCAATCATTCTCGTTGGGTAGGACAGCAAAGATTATGGGCACCACGTTAGTTTGTGCTAACGTACTTCCCAAGTCCACGTGGATTCCATATACACTATGTGAGTAAACTGAGCCCAATAACTTTTAAAAATTCCATCCATGAAATAACTGGTTTCATCTCTTGTAACTTCTTTTTCTTTTACCCCAGCAAAAATTAATATCCTATCCTGCACACCATCGTCAATCGAAATAAAACTGCTCCCGTCGCTCATTTTAAGTGTTTCTTCATCAAAAACAACTTCCGCTGAATGCTTTGATTCTTCCTGTACTCCGTGTGCCTGGTTTCTAATGGAATACAATGAGATTCGTGCATTATAATACTGAAGCAAGCAAGTGAAAAATTCATAGCCCCTATTCTGTAATTAATGAAACTCTTGATTGTAAATCTGACGTTCCTGCGTATCGCTGTCCTCGCGGGCCCGCTTCTTTGCATTGTAAATTGCTTTCTTCGCATCTACGCTGGCTTCGTCCAGAACACACTGGTGGTCGATAGTCGTCATGCTGACTCATAAGCTTCCCGTTGCACTTGGAGGTTTTCTCCTAGAGATAAAGTCACGTCACTATACCTTCTTTATTTTCCCTTAATTTGCGATATGTCCGCCTCTGTGGTGTAGTGGTTAGTGTGATTACCTGCCACCCCCGGAGGCCCGGGTTTGATTCCCGGCTCTGCCACGAAATTTGAAAAGGGGTCCACTCAGCCTCGGGAGGTCAACTGAATGGAGGTGGGTTCAATTCCCACCTCAGCCATCCTGGAAGTGGTTTTCCTTGGTTTCCCACTTCTCCTCCAGGCAAATGCCGGGATGGTACCTAACTTAAGGCCACGGCCGCTTCCTCTCCTCTTTCTTATCTATCCCTTCCAATCTTCCCATCATCAGCAAGGCCCCTGTTCAGCATAGCAGATGAGGCCGCCTGGGAGAGGTACTGGTCATCCTCCCCAGTTGTATCCCCCGACGCAGTATCTGAAGCTCCAGGACACTGCCCTTGAGGCGGTAGAGGTGGGATCCCTCGCCGAGTCCGAGGAAAAAACCGACCTTGGAGGATAACCAGATTAAGAAGAAGGAGAATAACCTATTACTACTACAACTCTCTCTAATCCACCATATATAACCACCCCTCTAGTTTTGTTGTACAATAAAAAGATAATAATATTCTAAATGGTAAGATAACCTCAAACTAAATTGTTAAACATTTGCAACAAGAAGAATATTTTTAAAAATATGGTTAGGTTGTCGAAAACATCAGTGTACCAGTTAATGTTAATATTGCTAGAACAAAAATTAAATATGAGACAGTTTTGAAAATTGTATCTGTTTAGTGCATCCCGCTAATCTCTTGTCCGCAATCTGGACAGGGTATGTTTAGTTGTTCGCAATCAAGACACAACCCAACACAATGCATTAATTCGTCTCTTGAGCAACTATATGATAAGTAGGGATACCGTAACAGACCGAAAATGCGTATTTTATCTTCTCCTCTTGAGTGCCCCTAAGAAAGAGCGAGAGGGCGCCAATCCAGGACTCCATAGTGATGTTGCCTCTCCTGCTGCGATCCACGACGGTGAAGATTCGGTCCATGAGGGTGTCTGATGTCATATCGAGAGCAGCATGCAACACCGCCCTGAAGCGTTTCCGATCCATTGTGCCGCCTTGCGTCAGCTTGTAGTACATGAGCAGCAGAGTTTCGGTCTCTATTAAGTTGAAGTGACTGCTCTGAGACAAAGCCACGCTTAAAGGGAAGGTTTTGTGCTTGAAGCGGATCTCCTCTAGCGGATCCAAGAGACTGTCGCTATTTGAGGGTCTACTCACCATTTTGTGAGCTACAGTTAACTGGACAATTTAGTAGGAACCACAAGCAGAGGCGAAACCAAGGAAATAGCAATACGTGATGTAACAATACCATGATGTTTTTTGTTTCATGTCCTTTCCAAGAGCTAAGGCCAGGCGCGCACTTGCGATCAGTGTCACAGCATTTTATCCTGATGTACGAACTGCGACTGATAAATCGTTGATTCTTTGCAGTGGTACTTCTTCTTCTTCCTCTTCTCTTCTTCTTCCTGATACGTTTCTGCTTATGCCAGTCGTTCACAGAGCCTCTTTCCAATCTCCTGTTTTTCCCGCAGGCTATCGTTCATCAATGTCTCCCACTGTACAGTCGAACCTCGATATCTCGAACCTCTATTACTCGAAATTTCAATATCTCGAAGTAACTTAAATTTCCCGGACGTTTGTCCTATTCTTCACGTGTATTTATTTCTCTATTACTCGAAATTTTCTCAAAGCAAACATTTCCTCCCTTGAAGCAAAATAAACTCTGTAACTCGAATTTTGTCGAACATTTACTGTACAATACAGCATTTGTGAGGAATAGTTAACAAGTAAAGAAAGATTAAATAGTGATGGCGAGAGCTAACATAACGGGAACCGAAAAAGTGAAACTCCTAGTGATCGGAAAATCGGCGAAGCCTCGCTGTTTCTCGGATGTGAATTAATTACTGATCACGTACGAAAGCAACGCCCGAAGTTGCGAATGATAAGCTCCATTTACGAATCTCGGCTGCGTGGTATCGACGAGAATTTCAGCGTGAAGGGAGGAGAGGTTAAAGGTAACAAACAGAAGAGACTAACGGATATTTCCAAAGGTGTTTACCGAGGTATGTTTCTTGTTTCACTACTGTATCCTGTCTTCTAAAAAGTTCCTATATTAAGGGTTATAATTAAAGTGATGCCGTAAAATAGTTTGCCTGCATATTTTACATACTGTTAAAAATAATGTATCTTATATATATAAAAGAGGATGCTGGTATATTTGAGATTAATAGACTCAAAAACTACTGGACCGGTTTCGCTGAAGATTTCACAGCTTGTTCTTATTGCTTGTGAAAGGGATTATCAAGTGATTTGAACGAAATCCGATCGGTAATATTTTTATGATGAGACAGATTGTCGCTAGGTGACAGCAGTTTACGCTATATCATGACAGTCCGATAATAAATGCTGTATATAGGAGGATGGGAACACGCCGCCATGTTTTATAAAGTAACTTTCACGATAGGAGGTTCATTCTTTTGCCTGTTATTTGGAAACAACAATCGAACATGCCGTGATCGAGATGTACTTTCATGTCATAGGACTAACTTTGATATGTCTGCCCAGTTTGAAGAATGTGGCTGTCTGTTAGATGTGTAAAATATTTAAGAAACTGTGAAAAGTATAGAATATCAACAGTGCAATGACACGAGTCATCACACACACTCCTAACGAAGAGCAACAGGGGTTCCCAACGTGCAAAGGCGAGTTTACGTAATCTATCTACAGGTCTATACCAGGGGTTCTCAAATGGGAGTGCCGTGAAATTGTTGGACTGTGTCGCGAAAAATTTGCTTGTGTATTCAATATTTTACTAATACTATTTATTAAAATTACAAAACAGCGTAAGCCTACTTGCAGTAAGAACTCTTTTGATGCCCTGCCAATAATATTACACTATTGATGCAATTTAGTGGGTAATGTGGGCTTGTTTACTTTTGCATAACTGTTGGCTTGGGGGAGGAATCGTAGATAAACACACCTGTAATTCTTGGTCTACAGAAAGAACTCGCTCACGTTTCTTCATTTCAATGCAGGTTAGTGCCAAAAATCCCTGTTCGCACAGATATGCTGTTAAAAACTGTATTAATGATGGTATGGCATGCTCTAATAACATTGAGAACTCCCTTTTCAATGTAGTAGTGTTTCTTCCCTAAATTTCAGCTTCAAAGTTCGATCGGCTTGAAGTTCAGCCAATTCTTCTGCCTTTAATGACGGTAGATGTTTTGTGTACTCAGCAGAAACGGCAAAGGGATTGCGAATCTAGTCGCATTCATTCTCGTTAAGGGAAGACAAATATTCTTGCAGTTTATTCTCCAAGACAGAAATCTGTTCTAAATTCATACTGGAACAGATATCGGTATCAGCTGTGAGAAGAAGCACTTCAATATCAAATTTTCAAATTTTAACTTCCACAGTGGAATTTTTCCTAAGAATCCATTCAGTTTGTCAGTTGATGTAAGAATATTCTCTTTTTTCCCTGCATACTGGCATTTGAGATTTTTCAAATATCCAAAAATATCAGCTAGGTATGGAACTTTGGAAGACCAAGTTTCGTTGCTAATGAGGTCAGCAAACTTAGGTTTTTCTGTGGCAAATATTTGTAATAACTCATTTTTAAGTTCATAAAATCTGGAACGTACACATCCATTGGACAACCAGCGAATTTAGGCGTGAAGGACCAGAGTTTTATGAACAGCTGCTGCTTCCTAATATATTACTTTGAGAAGTCTAGTTTTTAGAGTTCTACTTTTAATGTGCCAAGGTTGGAACTTAAATAGAGGCAACTATTTATTTACAACAGATACAAAAGAGTTACATCTTAGCAACTTTTACTCTCCTTCAATGTAGTCACCAGAGTTGTGTATAACCCGTTGCCAGCGATGTGGAAGTCGTAGTATACCTTTAGAAGAGCCTGTTCTGTTGATGGAGCGAATGGAGCGGTCTACTGCCTGCCGAATCTCTGCAACAGTTCTGAGCTCACTAATCGTCTGGTTTCGATCACTGTCCAGTAACGCGGCAAGAGCATGCACTTCTTCTTCACTCGTAGGCCGACCTGCACGATGAATGTCCGCCACAGTTTGCCGACCATCGTTGAAGGCTTTTACCCAACGTGCCACTGTTCTGTAAGGCAATGTAGATTCCCCGCAAGCCTCTTGAACACCTTTATGACACTGTCGTGCTGTACGACCTCTGGCACATTCAATCTTGATCCAAGTCCGTTGTTCCTGTTTGGAAAACATAGTGACAGCGTTACGTTAGACCGCTAGCTCATAAGTGACTGTGTTTCTCTCGCTTGTGCGCACGCACGTGATGTGAGAAGGGCGAGACCATTTGCTCTGGGGTAAGGTAGGAATGTAACCAACGTGTGCTCTCAGCGACAATATTAGATTCCATTGCACGGCAGTGTTGCCACTATTTAAGTTCCAACCCTCGTAATTAACCATGGGAACTCATTACGTTCCTTAGATCTGAAGGAATGGCGTTTGCCACCAAAGCTTCCGAATGTATGGATCCAATGTGCGGAAAATCTGCTTCAACCTTGAAGTAAAACCTCTCATTCGACCAGTCATTGCTGGGGCCCCATCAGTGCACACTTAAATACAATTGTTCCAACTCAATCCATTTTCTTCCAATGTCACTCTCATAGAATTATATGGGCCGATTGCAAAAACGATGATTAGTTTTAAGGCTTAGACAACGTCTACCTACACAACGACTAAGTTGTGTACGGTCTTCCATTGCATAAACAATGTTCAGCCGGTGTTTAACTAGACATCGTTTAAAGTTCCTTTATTGGTTCGAAAATGGAGACAGAACTATCTTTCACGTAACTCTTTGCTTGTCGCAACCAATGAAAGTCGTCGGTGGGCTCGCTGAACGCTCGTCAGCTGTTATCTTCCTACACATTACTCAGATATGGCTAAGCATGAGCATGACTTGCTCGCAGATAAGAATATCGCTTTCGGAGGAAATTTAATCTCATAATATCACCGACACTAAAGCGACTCGCCACCGCACGAGGAGGTAGGTAAGGGTTATTCTGCTCGAAGGCAGGCCCGAACCTCCGCAGAGGCGTTCCTGAGCCGGAGTTTACGTGCGGTAGGGTGGCCAGTTCCTTTCCGACCGCACAAGGAAATGTAGCTTTAATTATAGTGTTGTTACGGTAATGAAATGGCGTATGGCTTTTAGTGCCGGGAGTGTCCGAGGACAAGTTCGGCTCGCCAGATGCATGTTTTTTATTTGACTCCCGAAAGCGACCTGCGCGTTGTGATGAGGATGAAATGATGATGAAGCGACACATACACCCAGCCCCAGTGCCCGACCCTGCCGGGAATCGAACCCGGGACCCCTGTGACCAAAGGCCAGCACGCTAACCATTTAGCTATGCAGGTTGTTACGGTGAGTGTTATATACTCGTAAATAGCTTTGACGAAGGGAAGATGAAACAATATTAAAGTGTAACCGAATAAGTTGTACGGGCCATATAAATGTAGCTTGCATTCTGATCACAGGTTCGAAACGCATCATCGGCAGCCCTGAAGATTGTTTTCCATAGTTTCCCTATTTTTACACCAGGCAAATGCTAGGGCTGTTATTATGGCCACGGGTCTTCTTGCACACCACCATCACCACCAGTTGCCTTTTCCTATCTCACAGTTGCCGAAAAATTATCTGAATAAGTGCGACGATTATAAAAACCCACATAAATCCTATGTCACTATTATGTGTGCTTACTTGGCAATAAATATAAGTGAATCCCTCCCGGTTGATGTATGTGACAGCCCACTGACGACTGAGATAAGTCATTCTGACATTTATGTAGTCGAAGTGACCTATAATTCCATGGAAATTATCCAATGTATTATAAAACATATCGGTTGACAAGAATTGTAGGCAAGTTGATAGTTACCGGACTGCCCCTTTGTCAGTCACAAGAAACAAGTCTCCTGAAGAGCGAAATATTATTTTAAGCTCTACCTCCTCGTACATTTCAAATAAATTGCTGCGATTTCGCAGCGGAAGACCCACAAAGAGGCTGTCGGACTAACCTTTCTTCCCGGAATCATCTCAACATGATAATACAAATACATGTTTCATAGTACACAACACATTTGAGGTTAAACACGGCCGGTTGAACATCGGTTTTAGCAGTGTCTAAGTGATAAAGAACGTCTCTGCGGTGCGGCAGCCATACTTAGGCAGTGTTTAACCGTAGACATCGTCTAAACACAGTTTCTGCAATCGGCCCTATATGTCTCATCCTTTTGCAGGATAGGAACTGTTCAGTAAGTGATTCTTCGTTTAAAATTCTTATGTAGTTCATTAAGTGAAATTTTCACTTGTGTCTGTCAATTCATTCAGTTAAAGTGCACATTTTTTACCATCATGTAATTTTTCCACTACTTTTTTAGTATCATTTGACACGTGATCTATGCGGCGAGTAATTGTATTGTTTGACAAAGGTCCCTTTGATATCTCCCTCTCGGCAGCCTCTCATAACATGGAGTATTTCTTTACAAGCAGGTATAATCAAAGTTTCTACTGCTGTAAGTGACTGCATATTCTTGGCAATTATTTCTGCTACCGGTACTTTATAGCTGGCTATTAGCGCTTTTTTTGAAATTTTATTTATTGCTTTCCTTCCTTATCTTGAGAAGAGAGTAAACGATTTCAATAAGCTTTATATTAATTTTCCAAGTTACTGTGTTTTGTTTTCAAATGTCTCTTTAGTTTGCTTGGAATTATACATTCATTGTTTATTTTTTCACAACATACAACACATGGTTCATGTTTGTGGGTTACTGTAGTCACGTCCTAGTTCGTGAACCATGGGCAACGGCTGAGTGGCCTAGTAAGTGGTCCTGAGAGTCGGGATACCAGTTGTATGGAATGGGAGTGGGCATCTCGGACATATTCTGAGTCATGCCCCTCCTTGTGCTCAGGCGGCTAGGACTATACAATTCACCGGTGGTCCATAACCCGTTAAAGGAGAGATCCTCACTTGGACTATGTGCAAGTAGGGTAGCATCCTGCTTCATGAATTTACCGAGCTCAGAACATTTTAAGCAAGCCTCGGACCTACGGGAGTAACGGAGTTCCACTCCCATTTGACAGGCGAGGGACTCCTTGGAAACAACTTGGCGAACGAAATGGAATTCGATGGGGAGCTATGAATATTAATGGGGCTTATGGAAGAAATAAAGTAGAACTGGCTGAGTCAGCAAAGAGGATGCATCTGGATGTGCTAGGAGTAAGTGATATTCGGGTGAGGGGAGATAATGAGGAAGAGATAGGAGATTATAAAGTGTACTTGACGGGTGTTAGAAAGGGAAGGGGTAGCGCTCTTTATCAGGAATACCATTGCACGCAACATAGTTTCTGTTAGGCACGTAAATGAGCGAATGATGTGGGTAGATTTGTCAGTTGGAGGAATTAGGACGAGAATTGTCTCACTGTATTCACCATCTGAGGGTGCAGAGGAGGATGAAGTTGACAAGTTTTATGAAACATTGAGTGACATCGTGGTCAGGCTCAACAGCAAGGATAGAATAGTGCTAATTGGCGATTTCAATGCGAGAGTTGGGAATAGAACTGAAGGATACGAAAGGGTGATTGGTAAATGTGAGAAACATATGGAAGCTAATGGGAATGGGAAGCGTTTGCTGGACTTTTGTGCTAGTATGGGTTTAGCTGTTAGGAATACATTCTTGAAGCATAAGGCTATTCACCGCTACACATGGGAGGCTAGGGGTACCAGATCCATAATAGACTATATGTTAACCGACTTCGAATTCAGGAAATCTGTTAGGAATGTACGAGTTTTTCGCGGATTTTTCGATGATACAGACCACTATCTGATCTGTAGTGAACTAAGTATCTCTAGGCCTAGGGTAGAGAAAGTGAAACCTGTCTGCAAACGAATACGGGAAGAAAATCTCCAGGACGAGGAAATTAGACAGAAGTACATGGATATGATTAGTGAAAAGTTTCGAATAGTAGACAGTAAGCAGGTTCAGGATATAGAAAGTGAATGGGTGGCATACAGGGATGCTGTAGTAGAAACAGCAAGGGAATGCCTAGGAACAACTGTGTGTAAAGATGGGAAAAGGCGAACATCTTGGTGGAATGATGAAGTGAGAGCAGCCTGTAAACGTAAAAAGAAGGCTTATCAGAAATGGCTCCAAGCAAGGGCCGAGGCAGACAGGGATTTGTACATAGATGAAAGAAACAGAGCGAAACAAATAGTTGTTGAATCCAAAAAGAAGTCATGGGAAGATTTTGGTAATAACCTGGAAAGGCTAGGTCAAGCAGCAGGGAAACCTTTCTGGACAGTAATAAAGAATCTTAGAAAGGGAGGGGAAAAAGGAAATGAACAGTGTTTTAAGTAATTGAGGTGAACTCATAATAGATCCCAGGGAGTCACTGGAGAGGTGGAGGGAATATTTTGAACATCTTCTCAATGTAAAAAGAAATCATCCTGGTGGTGTTGCAAACAGCCAAGCTCGCGGGGAGGAGGAAAATGATTATCGTGAAATTTAGCATGAGGAAGTGGAAAGGATGGTAAAAAAAATTCCATTGTCATAAGGCAGCAGAAATAGATGAAATTAGACCTGAAATGGTGAAGTATAGTGGGAAGGCAGGGATGAAATGGCTTCATAGAGTAGTAAAATTAGCGTGGAGTGTTGGTAAGGTACCTTCAGATTGGACAAAAGCAGTAATGGCACCTATCTATAAGCAAGGGAACAGGAAGGATTGCAACAACTATCGAGGTATCTCATTGATTAGTACACCAGGCAAAGTATTCACTGGCGTCTTGGAAGGGAGGGTGCGATCAGTCGTTGAGAGGAAGTTGGATGAAAACCAGTGTGGTTTCAGAGAGGCTGTCAGGATAAGATTTTCAGTATGCGCCAGATAATTGAAAAATGTTACGAGAGGAATAGGCAGTTGTGTTTATGTTTCGTAGATCTAGAGAAAGCATATGACAGGGTACCGAGGGTAAAGATGTTCGCTATACTGGGGACTATGGAATTAGAGGCAGATTATTAAAATCAATCAAAGGCATTTATGTTGACAATTGGGCTTCGGTGAGAATTGATGGTAGAATGAGTTCTTGGTTCAGGGTACTTACAGGGGTTAGACAAGGCTGTAATCTTTCACATTTGCTGTTCGTAGTTTACATGGATCATCTGCTGAAAGGTATAAAATGACAGGGAGGGATTCAGTTCGGTGGAAATGTAGTAAGCAGTCTGGCCTATGCTGACGACTTGGTCTTAATGGCAGACTGTTCCGAAAGCCTGCAGTGTAATATCTTGGAACTTGAAAATAGGTGCAATGAGTATGGTATGAAAAATAGCCTCTCGAAGACTAAATTGATGTCAGTAGGTAAGACATTCAACAGAATTGAATGTCAGATTGGTGATACAAACCTAGAACAGGTCGATAATTTCAAGTATTTAGGTTGTGTGTTCTCCCAGGATGGTAATATAGTAAGTGAGATTGATTCAAGGTGTAGTAAATCTAATGCAGTGAGCTCGCAGTTGCGATCAGCAGTATTCTGTAAGAAATAAGTCAGCTCCCAGACGAAACTATCTTTACATCGGTCCGTTTTCAAACCAACTTCGCTTTACGGGAGCGAAAGCTGGGTTGACTCAGGATATCTTATTCACAAGTTAGAAGTAACAGACATGAAAGTAGCAAGAATGATTGCTGGTACAAACAGGTGGGAACAACGGCAGGAGGGTACTCGGAATGAGGAGATAAAGGCTAATTTAGGAATGAACTCGATGGATGAAGCTGTACGCATAAACCGTCTTCGGTGGTGGGGTCATGTGAGGCGAATGGAGAAGGATTGGTTACCCAGGAGAATAATGGACTCTGCTATGTATTGTAAGAGAAGTAGAGGAAGACCAGGACGACGATGGTTAGACTCGGTTTCTAACGATTTAATGATAAGAGGTATAGAACTAAATGAGGCCACAACACTAGTTGCAAATCATGGATTGTGGCGACGTTTAGTAAATTCACAGAGGCTTGCAGACTGAACGCTGAAAGGCGTAACAGTCTATAATGATAATGTATGTATGTATGTACATACAACACACTCAGGGAGTTCACGAATTCCAGATTCAGTAAATGTAAATCGGAAGCATAAACAAGAATCCTGATAACTGCGCATAGCACCAGACGATGCGGAAGTAGCTTCTCACTGAAACTTGATCCGGGTTATTCACTTGTTCTATTTTCACTCGGATGTTCTTCACTGATGTTTAATTGTTGGTGTTTATTTAAAAACTTGTGCATATTACAACACAACATCTGTAGGCTATATTTACTTCAGTTTTATAATAACACCAAATATTGCGACTTATTCAACAATCAATTTCACTACATTTAACCATTTCCCCAAATCCAACTGAAGTACTGAACTGATTGCAGATGACCATTGATTGGTTTATATATGCTCCACTATGGTTTGGGAGTGATCGACATGTTTCTATACTAACGTTCTAGCGGTTCGTGTACCCTCTGCTAGGGTTATCAATCCTTCGGGACTGTTCTGTAGCTTTCGAAACTCCTCTAAAGCAGGCAAAGTTACTGGTACGTTGGGGTGTGCCGCTATACCAAGCACAACGAAACGGTGTGCCGGGAACGAAATAAGTTTGAGAACCCCTGATCTATACCGTATATATAAATGTCGTATTTGTGTATGTATTACATCTCTTCCTAAACCACTGGAGAGATTTCAACCAAACTTGGTACACTTATTACTTAGTATCAGGGGACAAACCTAATGCGGGTAAGACACCACAAGTGCCCTTAAAGGCCGGAGGGGGGCGACGGGATGATATATAAATTTAAACAAAAATAGTGTCGAATCCAAAATGTTCGAGGTCGCTGAGATGTATAGTGATACTCCGAAATTTTTAAAGTCCATGTTCAGCACCCTTTGAGGTGGGGGTGGGGGTGGGGGCGAGGGGAGTTAGATATAAAAATAATCGAATAAATTGTCGAATCCATAGTTCTCGGGGTCCGTAGTTGTGGGTGCGAGGGGGTAAGATTTAAACATAACTGGCACTCCGGATTTTTTATAAGTTCAGCTCCCTTTGTGGCAGGGAGGGGGGCTATGCGGGGTACTACAGCTAGTTCAGTATAAGCCCGTATATACATATGATTCAGTTATGTGCTATACATGCTCAAAAACGGTATTCCCTATATCTAGAAATTTCGATAACTCGAAATAAAATTTAGCTCCCGAAGTGATTCGAGATATCGAGGTTCCACTGTAGTTGTCACATCTATAGACTAAATGGAAAGCACCCATCACTTTGTGTTAGTAGGAGAGCACTGGCGTTACTGAATCATGAGTCACCATTTTTCTCCTGAGTCAGCACCAGAGGTTATTGACCCCATGGCGTCATGACCACGTGACCGCGACGTCACTACCACGTGCTATAATTTACAAACAAAGCCACGTGCTATTGTTTACAAAAAAGCCACGTGCTTGGCCACGTGCTTTTTGACAGGTGTCAACTTGACATCTGTCATCTTGATGGACCTCAACCTCAGTTTTAAGGACAAGTGAACATCGCTAACCTCACTGCTGCCATCTTGACAGGGCCTGACCTCATTTTTGCCACCTTATGCACATGGTGGCGTGCCATTTAAAATCCACGTGCTTTTGACAGCTGTCAAGATGACAGGTCTTAACCACGTGGGCGCGGAATTTAATGAATTGAACATCGCTAACCTCACTGCTGGCATCTTGACAAGGTCTAACCTCATTGTTGCCACTTTATGCACGTCTTGGCGCGCAATTTAAAATCCACGTGCTTTTGACAGCTGTCAAGAAGACAGGCCCTAACCACGTAGGCGCGGGATTTATTCAAGTTAAGGACGCTAGCCTCACTGGTGGCATCTTGACAGCGTCAAACCTCACTGCTGCCACCTTAAGCACGTGATGGAGCGCAATTTGAAATCCACGTGCTTTTGGCAGCTGTCACTGTAGTTGTCACATCTATAGACTAAATGGAAAGCACCCATCACTTTGTGTTTGTAGGAGAGCACTGGCGTTACTGAATCATGAGTCACCATTTTTCTCCTGAGTCAGCACCAGAGGTTATTGACCCCATGGCGTCATGACCACGTGACCGTGACGTCACTACCACGTGCATTTGTTGAACAAGTGTCCGGGTCCATGGCTAAATGGTTAGCGTGCTGGCCTTTGGCCACACGGGTCCCGGGTTCGATTTCAGACAGGGTCGGGAATTTTAACCATCATTGGTTAATTTCTCTGGCAAGGGGGCTGGGTGTATGTGTCATCTTCATCATCATTTCATCCTCAAGTCGCGCAGGTCACCTAAGGGAGTCAAATAGAAAAACCTGCACCTGGTGAGCCGAACATGTCCTTGGACACTCCCGGAACTAAACGCCATACGCCACTTCATTTGCTGAGCAAGTGAATGCAGCTAACCTCACTACTGTTATCTTGACAGGGCCTAACCTCATTGTTGCCACCTTAAGCACGTGGAGGCGCTCAATTTAAAATCCACATGCTTTTTAACGGCTGTCAAGATGACAGGTCCTAACCACGTGCACTTGTTGAACAAGTGAACCGTGGCTAACCTCACTGCTGCCATCTTGACTGACTCTATCCCCACTGCTGCTACCTTAATCACGTAGGAGTGCGGAATTTAAATTATCTTGACGAGACTTAGCCACGCTGCGGATTTTTTGAAAAATTGAACGATCGCTAACAGGACATAGCGAGGGGGCCTAACCTTAGAGTTTCAAGGCAAGCTGCCCTTCCTGACATGACCCTTCCCCGACACCATCTTGGACGGAGAAGTGAACGATGCCTATAACTTCACTGTTATCATCTTAACAGGACTTAGCCACGTGCAGACGCGGAATTTTTGAAAAAGGGAACGATCTTTCACAGTGGGTTAAGGCTAGCTGCCCTTCTCGACATCACACTATCTTGCTAGAAATCATAATTTTGTCATTAATACAACTAAAGAGATAATATCGATCTCGCAGTCTAGTTAGCAAAGAATAACGGATAAGAGGATTAGACAAATATTTTTCGTTAATATTACCTCTTACCAGATACAACTGGAAAGCATGGTGTAGGGTTGTCCTCTTGTTCTTTTACCTCCTAATATGATGAGACGCATAAGATTTTACTTACCCTTTTTACTATTTTCGATTGATAAAAAGAAGAGGAGGGAGCGGTAGGAGGAGGATGCGGTAAGAAGGTAATAATTTTATTACCCTTTTTCAATTTTTTACGTGTTACAGGTTTTGTTCTAAAATCATAAATAGATGGACAAAGGAACAGGAATAGATGTGTGATGATAATTTTAGTAATCTTAATTGGTTTCTTAGGCAATAATTCCACCTCATTATATAGTGCAGGCTACGGTGCACTGCTCGCCTATTGCTCCACCATGTTGAAGGGGCGGTCGCTGATTGGCTGTCTTCGGCCAATGATTGAGGCATCAAGGAGCCCGATGTATGTCGACCTGCATTGGCGGAGACAGGCAACTGAACACCCGCTGCTTTTCCTGGCCTGCCATCGTGTCCTCCAGGATTTGAAGGTTTCAGGACTGGAAACCAGGCTTTGTTTACCCGTTCAGATTCCTCTTACGGTTGAAGCTGTTGGTATGCTGCAGGATTCCAATTGCTTCCCTTTGTAGCGCAACTGGGGCAGAGAATTTTGTATTTACATTTTCTTATTATTCAAGTTTAAACAAGTGCAGACAGCTAAGTCAAACCAATATGCTCGCTCTACAGCACCAGCTCTCTCCAGTGAGCTGGATTACTTTGCCAGCGCGAAAGAGTGTTACCTCAGTGAAATCCATGTCGCTGTGTTGACGCATGCCCTTGAAGCCTTCTTGTGCTTGGAAGGCGGGGTGTGTGGGCTATGGGTTGTGAACCTAACTCGAGATTCACAGCGTCATACGGCGACAGGCCAGCTATCTTGGGTAAAGGTATGTTATTTGTAACACTTTACACTCGAAGTTTTCATCGCCACGCATCAGAGACTACAAGAAAAATATCATCAATATGTTACGCTATAGCAACTTGCACATCGTCTTGCCAGTAAAAACAGAGCTATTTTTTGAAATCAACTGGGATAAACTGAAGAGGTTTAATTGATATATATGCAGCGTGATTCAGCCGCCCCTTCCAATGTAGTTTTATGCAACCCACAATATTCATTCCGTCCTGAAAACATCTGCCCTGACACTATGCTCAGACAACACAACCGGATATCTTGGTGTTTACCGCCTCACCATGATCGGACGCCGTAATGTTATACTCGTTTTAACACTGGAAGACATGCATGTGCCTTCTAGATCATATGAACCTGAGAAGCCGGCGAAAGACTAAATTGATATTGTGACCGCAGTAGGCTAAACCTAATACTGTACTTGCTATAAGCTGCCCAGTGTGCCGTACTGAACCGTAGTGCAGTTGGTACATGCGTGGCGGAGCGGGCTAGCATGTTGGATGGGAGGTGCGAGTCCGAGGCGATGATTAGAAATTTTGAAATATTTGTTTAATCCGTACGATGCCGCACACAATGTAAGTTCAATACCCACTTTAATGCAAATTCTGTGTGAATGAATGTGATTGTGGCCCCAAGAAGGACCGATTAGTTAGCAGGCCAGACACATACAGACCGGAAATGGAACACAACTGCCCTGACAATGTTTTATCGTAGCAAATGCTGGATGTGATGACCGTTTTGGTATATGCACATTCGGGCCCGGTGTCCAATAGATCGTCTTGCGCGCTGAATCATTTCAGGTGTACTTGCTCGGCAGGCGTCCGTGACAATTTGCTGGAGCTGGTCGGAATTTTCCGGAGCTTGAGTGTAAACGACGTTCTTCAAATGCCCCCCCCCCCCCAAAGAAGTCTAACGGCGTTAAATCCGGTGATCTGGCGGGCCCAGAAAAAGGGCCTCCTCGTCCTATCCATTTCCCTGGCAGTTCCTCGTTCAGATGGTTTCGAACGGGCAAAGTCGAATGTGGTGGAGCTCCATCCTGCTGCAACCACATCTTCAAGCGATCGTGTAAGGGCACATCCTCCAGCAGCAGTGGGAGTTCCTGACGCAGAAAGTGCAGGTAGTGTAGACCCGTCCAATGGCTCTCAAAGAAATAAGGTCCAGTCAGGCGATCCCCCGAGATTCCACACCAAACATTCACTCCCCATCGTACATGATGGGCCGCCTGTCGCATCCAGTGAGGATTGTCGGAGCTTTAATAGTGCATGTTGTGGCGATTCGCGTTCCCATTATTGTAGAAGCGCGATTCTTCCGAGAATAAGATGTACAGTACGTGTATGTCCAGTCTTCAGCCTTAAGGCTGGTTGGATCGTTAACAGCTCTGCCATCAACTGTCATAAATGGCCTAGGTATCACTGAAGAGGCGAACTAGGGAAATGAGGAGTGAGGTAGTTTCCAGTTGCTTCCCTCACCGAGCCAGAAGTTACTATTACATATCAGTCTGCCAATCCCACTGAAATGCATGCATCAACCAACCCTATGAGCAACATTTTCACACCATTCATAGCAAGGACTGGCTGCAGAAGGAGTGGCATTACCGGCATCGTTCGTACCTCAGTCACTTTCATACTGTCAAAGCCAAGGATAAGACAGAGACAGATCAATGAAAGTAACAAAATTGCTCTAGCCCATACCAGAATACATACATCCCCCCCCCAATGGTACTACAGCCCTTGAAGGGCCTTGGCCTACCAAGCGACCGCTGCTCAGCCCGAAGGCCTGCAGATTACGAGGTGTCGTGTGGTCAGCACAACGAATCCTCTCGACCGTTATTCTTGGCTTTCTAGACCGGGGCCGCTATCTCACCGTCACCACAACAAGTAGGGTTTTCTGTTTCTTCTGCACACAGAGGTAGAAAGCTGTTACACATCAAGCCGTACAGGTTTAGCCGGGCCTATTGTTTAAAACCTGCTGATCCAGCCACAAGAATGAAATATTGTGAATGGTATCATTGAAGGATCGTTTATTCAACCCGCAGCTTGTGTTCTTTTCGGATGAGGCCTGGTTTCATTTTAATGGTCGTGGAAACTGTCATAACTCTCGCTATTGGTATGCAGAAAATCCGAATGGTGATTATGAGGTCCCTCATTGTGAAGGATGACACTTCCAGCATATTTCATAAGATTGGCGGCCGCGCGCGACCTTAGTTGGGCTGAGGCAGCTGTCGTAGCGGAGAGTACAAACGCGGTCTTGGTTTATAAGGGAGAACCTGTATATGTTGACTAGTGTGTTATGTTTTTAGTTGATACAGTAGACATGCACACACACACACACACACACACACACGCACACACACGCACACACACACGATACCCTGAATCAAGTGACTACACTACGTACAATGATCTTACCTTTGTTTCGTGACGAAGTGCTCGGAGTGCAAGATTAACCTGCTCCTACATAATAAGGCCATGACACAACAAGCTAAACCTGCGGCCACTAGGCACGGATTCCCAACGCTGACTGTACATTGCTGTCTAGTCGAAGCAGGACAACTCCAGGTCTACGTATTCTTTAAAGTAGTTCTTTTTCTTCTTCTTCTTTATCAGTTTACCCTCCAGGGTTGGTTTTACCCTCGGACTCAGCGAGGGATCCCCCCTCTAACGCCTCAAGGGCAGTGTCCCAGAGCTTCAGACTCTGGGTCGGGGAATACAACTGGTGAGGATGACCAGTAACCCGCCCAGGCGGCTTCACCTTCTATGCTGAACAGGGATAGACATGCCAAAGGGAAGGAAGCGGCCGTGGCCTTAGGCTAGGTACCATCCCGGCATTTTCCTGGAGGAACAATGGGAAACCACGGAAAACCACTTGGAGGATGGCTGAAATGGAAATCAAACCCACCTCTACTCAGTTCACCTCCCAAGGCTGAGTGGATCCCGTTCCAACCCTCGTACCACTGTTCAAATTTCGTGGCATAGCCTGGAATCGAACCCGAGACTCCGGGAGTGGCAGCTAATCACACTAACCACTACACCACAGACTGTGTAAAACACGTTTCTATCAATTTCGGCGTGATGAGACTATATAAAATGGCGGTGAATTGACATGTCCGTACCTGGTTCTAACGTATCCCGTGATACAGTGACCACCCTTTTCTATCAAAAGAAAATGGCCGTCCGCCTCTGTGGTGCAGTGGTTAGTGTGATTAGCTGCCACCCCCCCCCCCCCCGGATGCTCGGGTTCGATTCCCGGCTCTGCCACGAAATTTAAAAATGGGTAGTACGAGGGCTGGAACGGTGTCCACTCAGCCTTGGGAGGTCAACAGAGTAGAGGTGGGTTCGATTCCCACCTCATCCATCCTGGAAGTGGTTTTCCGTGGTTTCCCCACTTCTCCTCCAGGCAAATGCCGGGATGGTACCTAACTTAAAGCCACGGCCGCTTCCTTCCCTCTTCCTTGTTTACCCCTTTCAATCTTCCCATCCCCCAACCAGCCCTGTTCAGCATAGCAGGCGAGGTCGCCTTGCGAGGTACTGGTCATCCTCCCCAGTTGTATCCCCAGACCCAATGTCTCACGCTCCAGGACACTGCCCTTGAGGCGGTAGAGGTGGGATCCCTCGCTGAGTCCGAGGGAATCACCAAACTTGGAGGGTAAGCAGATTAAGAAAGAAAAAATACTAGAATATTCTACTCCAGTCTACATAAAATGGTACAATGTTTTTGAGATGGGCCTCACTTACTCTGTCTTGTACCAGTTTTGTACTGTGCGGGGAAGACTATATCGGGCTAACTCCACATAAAATATCTGAAGATAGGACTATGAGACATATAATTCCTAGCTGGTTGCATAAATTCGAAAAAATAGGGGCAGCTGTACCACCGGTATAACTGTGGAGACTTTGCTTCCGCCCTACAAGGTCGATGTGTAGGAGCGATCTATCCCACACAATTTATGATAAACAAAATGGTCGATATTTATCTGTTTTGGAATTAAATTATAGTCTACCCTGCATAATATGCATGGTTGATTACATCTAATGAATACATTTTGCCTTTTCACATTAGCTACTTAATTTCGTCTGTGTCATATTTGGTAACACATGGTAGCCTCGAGCTTGATAACGTGCCGCACCCACCTGTCAGTGAGGTGTGTGGGATGTTCTCAAGTCCGCGGGTTACCGGTCAACTAGCTCGCCAATTACCACTGACACGAGGCAGCCCAGACTTGTTGCGTACGCCCCTATCGTATCTCCGTGGCGTATTATTCGAGGATGCGATACGATGCAGCGCAGAATTTTCCTCTACCGTTTGCTGCGTACGGCCTGAAATTGAACCATACAAAGTCACACGTACAGCGTTTTTTATTGGCCATCAAAATCAACAAGTCCATGACAAATGTCTGTTGTCCACAGTAATCTTTCAAGATGTTCCAGTTACTTTTGTATGACAAGTGGCGAATATCGGCGTCATCATGGACGAACGCATGTCTTGGCCTGCACATGTCTTACATCTTCTTTTTCTTTATCTGTTTACCCTCCAGGGTTTGTTTTTCCCTCGGACTCAGCGAGGGATCCCACCTCTATCGCCTCAAGGGCAGTGTACGGGAGCTTCAGACTCTGGGTCGGGGATACAACTGGGGAGAATGACCAGTACCTCGCCCAGGCGGCCTCATCTGCTATGCTGAACAGTGGCCTTGCGGGGGGATGGGAAGATGGGAAGGGATAGACAAGGAAGAGAGAAGGAAGCGACCATGGCCTTAAGTTAGGTATCATCCCGGCTTCTAAAATGGCGTAAAGCTCCGCAGTATAAACATTACATACACTATACTGAGAGTCAACTTAAGACCTAAGTGGTTCTTTTGATGTTAGTCAGACTTGTGGTCAGTGAAGAGGCTTCCGCAGCGGTAAGTAGTTCCTATGTTTGTTGCTCGTTACTGCAGTCAGGAGCTTTCCTCAGTTTGGTTAGATATCCTGGTGAAGTGGAGCCTCCGTGGCTCAGACGGCAGCGCGTCGGCCTCTTACCGCTGGATACCGTGGTTCAAATCCCGGTGACACCATGTGAGATTTGTGCTGGACAGAGCGGAGGTGGGACAGATTTTTCTCCGGGTACTCCGGTTTTCCCTGTCATATTTCTTTCCAGCAACACTCTCCATTATCATTTCATCGCATTTATCACTCATTAATAAAAATCACCTTGGGAGTGGCGACCCTATTGTAATAACAGCCTATATATGTTTCATTCATTTCATCCCTGACCCGGTCAATGACTGGAAAACAGGTTATAGGTTTTTCATTCTGGTGAAGTGACTTGACCAATTAAAAATTAAAAATTGTTGCCCTGTAAAATTATGGAATATATTTCACAAGTTGTATGTTATTCAGGTTCGTTACCAATTCGTATATTTCATACGTAGATGACTGTGACTAGTTATTGTTTTCGGAGGTGTGTGTAGCAAAATAAATAATTATTTAACACTGCATTGCATTGTGTACGTTTAAGCTTTCTTCGACTTCACTCCATTGCTGTTTAGTTCGCATAATTTTTACGACGTTGAAGATGGGCCCAAGAAAACTGTTGGCAATACTGGCTGCAATAACATGCTCAGTATTCAAAATGGCTGCCAGCTGTGAGCAACACGTGGGTGATGCTGTGACGCTTGAGTCACCTGTGAAATACTTTAAAGCTAATACAAGTATATGTGGGAAGGGAGGGGGTGGAATTAAGTAGGACGTCTAAACAAATTGTTCTGAACGTTTGCAGTAGCCTAGGAGATGAGAATCCACTGTGGACTGTGGAAGAAGTGTTGAAAAGAACCCGCGTAGCTGACCGGCGTTTCCACGTACAGTGTTTACACGGCTCGTGCGGAATTTAAAGGAATTCGTATGTTTTCCTATGGTACCATTTCGTATATGCTGTCGTGAGGGATTCTCATGACCCTATCCTCAAATTCTTTGAAAATTTAGTTTTAAGAAAGTGCCTGAGTTATGTAGACAAGCAATCAAGGCGATAAGGAAAGTGAAACAAAACGTAACTCAACTGAGCTGCTTGCCAGATTTAGGTGACAGAAAACGTTTGTACGTTTGACTGTTCGTCAAAAGGCCTATGTGTCAGTTCAGTTCGAACTGTGCACTCGCCGTGAGTAAAACAGGAAGGGCCTTAATACGGCATGGGTATAGGATCCTTGGTGTACTCGAAATAATAATAATAATAATAATAATAATAATAATAATAATAATAATAATTTATATTATATTCTCTATCTGCAGAAATATTATCATGAGTTCGTTTGTACTTTCCGAATGACGAGACTATAATATTTACGACATTGCTGGAAACACTGTATTTTGCAAACCCACTCACAGGTGGGTTTTCAGCTTGTTGAACTGTTAGGAACTGCCACTGACAGTCGTTGCACGAGAGTGGAATCGTACACTTATTGTACAGTATGTCGTCATATTTTTCGTTGTCCATGTGCCGCACACAAATTGCATTATGATTGCTTCTCTTGCCTCCCTACTGATCAGTAATCTTTAGGTTACGTAATGTTACGTAATCAGGAAGCAGCCTTCCGTGGCTCAGACGGCAGCGCGTCGGCCTCTCACCGCTGGATACCGTGGTTCGAATCCCGGTCACTCCATGTGAGATTTGTGCTGGACAAAGTGGAGGCGGGACAGGTTTTTCTCCGGGTATTCCGGTTTTCCCTGTCACCTTTCATTCCAGCAACACTCTCCATTCTTATTTCATTGCATCTATCATTCATTAATAAATCACTTTGGGAGTGGCGACCCCATCGTACTAACAGCCTATATCTGCTTCATTCATTACATCCCTGACCCGGTCAATGACTGGAAAACAGGTTGTAGGTTTTCATTTTCACGTAATCAGGAAGATTCCGTGGCTCAGGCGGCAGCGCGCCGGCCTCTCACCGCTGGATACCGTGGTTCAAATTCCGGTCACTCCATGTGAGATTTGTGCTGGACAAAGCGGAGGCGGGGCAGGTTTTTCTCCGGGTACTCCAGCAAGACTATCCATTATCATTTCATCTATCAGTCATTTTTCATTGCCTCAGGGGAGTGCGACAGGCTTCGGCAGCCGGTACATTTCCTATCCTCGCCGCTAGATGGGGGCTTCATTCATTCCAACCCTGACCCGGTCAAATGACTGGAAACAGGCTGTGGATTTTCATATGGTACGTAATCAAAGTACAACGATGTGAAAGGAAGTAATTTCTTTTGATGCTACACTATTTGAGAATGAACTTTTTGTCAGATTAATAATAAGCCGGTTGTGGCGGGGAAAGAGAACTGAGAAGGGAAGGGGGACGTGCTCACACGCGGAAGGATACTTTTCCTCAACTCTTGAGTTGACTTTCACCTGGGAAGCGAGATCTTCATACTCATACCATCAGTGAAGAAAGAAAAACTAACATTTTTCCGATTTTAGAATCATTCGCGAAGATATGTCTCGCAGCCGTATACTGGTGAACGAAGTCCTGGAAATACCTTCGATAAACGGAGGAATCCGTGTTCAAATTGGGTCCACGGAGTAGATCTAGACGTATATCCAGTCGCGGAACTAACCACGGGGGTACCTTGCCGAAAGTCTGTTCAAGACAACCATCGATATATATATTTAAATCACGACACAAGCTATCAATTTGAAACCCGACCGGCCGCGGGGCATTCGGCGGTATTGGTGGTATTGGGTACTAAAAATGCATTGATAGATTGGATGTAGCGGCATTTCACAAAGTTTGGTAGCGTACGTGAGGAGTATCTGCTGCCTTCTTATCCGTAAAGGTGGAACTCCCGCTTCAGCGAGTAGGCTGGGAATAGGGCTAGTACGGAAAGCTCCCGTTGTCAGTCAAATTATTGTCATGGTATCCTCAGTCTCTAACAATCTCTGTCACGGACAAAGTTATGTAGTACGACGCAAGCTTTCACAATGTCTACAGCAAATTCAGGATTTAGGATTTATGTAGAATTCTCCATTCGTTGCTTAAAATTCCAAATGTGTATTCAGCACAAACTATAATTGAAAATCCTATTTTCCGTATGAGGTTAGATCCTCCATAAGTGCGTAGTAGATGTCTGTGCAGTGCAAACACTTCGTCCCAACAAAACAATAAGGAACATTTGGACTTTCTGTGCCGGGATGACATCTCTCCTCTGGTAGCTCCTGATTATTTGCCTCGATTGACTTCCACAATGAACACTTTTACAAAACTTCCAATATTTACATAAATAAATCTATAAACAAAAAAACAATCCTTGTAAAACTTCGAGCCACTGTTAGCTGGACGAATTATTCGGATGTGTTTTCCATCTTTACGAATTCTACAGCAATTGTTTCCCAGTGGTCTCTTTTAGGTGTAGGAATACATTCCCGTTGTAAGGTGGACCAAATACTTCTTTTTTGCAAGTAACTTTACGTCGCACCGACACAGATAGGTCTTATGGCGACGATGGGATAGGAAGCAGCTAGGAGTGGGAAGGAAGCGTCCGTGGCCTTAATTAAGGTACAGCCCCAGCATTTGCCTGGAGTGGAAATGGGAAACCACGGAAAACCATTTTCAGGGCTGCCGATAGTGGGATTCGAACCTACTATCTCCCGATTAATGGATACTGGCCGCACTTAAGCGACTGCAGCTATCGAGCTCGGTGGACCAAATACTAGAACATATCTCTTATCTATAGAGGTGGCTGTTGAGATGCTGTTTCTGTGAAAGTGTATCTGCTTGCTAAGTATCTCAAACAAGGTCAATAATATGTGTGTATTATTTACAGGTAAAGAAGTAAAGGAAAAAATGGGGGAAAATCAGAGACGCTTTCGTCAAATCATGTAAAAAGGCAAAATAACATCAAAGGAGCGGTTCTGGGGTTTCCAAAGTAAAAAAAGTATGTCTACAACGATCAGTTAAATTTTTTAACGAAGCTGACTGAAGGACGACATACAGAAGATAACTTGGCAGACAATACACAGATGGGGATAAATGACTGTACTAAACGCTCTCAGGTATTGAAAAGATCGAATAAAGGAAAGAGTTCCGGAAAGCGTCGTAAACCTGATGAGCTAGAGATAAAAATGTTGCGGGCACTTGAAAGTAGTATCCAGCCAAATTGCCACCTATCATTCTTCAACGGTATTATACCTTCTTTACAAACATTTGATGGGGATGATGAAATCATCAAAATAGAAATAGGTGTCCTTCAACTCATAGAGAGTAATAAGCGTGCAAAAAGATATTTTTTCTTACCAGTCTCGAGCCGTGGACTCATGCCTCATGCCGCATTTGCTGATTTCTATAGTTAATCGAACCTATGTCATACAGATTCTCATGCATACGCACCAATTCAGTTAACATTTCTTCCATATCGCTAAAAGAAACTGCTTCTATTCGCACTTCACGTCGCCAGGAATGTGCAAGAGCAGAAAATTGTGCTCCGCGTGAAGAGCGCTGTCACCATATTCTACGTCACAATGACGTCAGCCGACGTCAACAGCCGTGACATGAATGCAGTGTGATCATTCTACATTTCATACAGTGTGGAAAAGGCATAGCACATCTTTCTTGACAAGTTCGATTGCGTCACGATACGCGCGAACTCACGTGAAGTGACAGCAATGTGTTTCCGCCTAAAAGCCACCATGCTGCACACCGTAGCAGCCAATTCCAATATTCACCGCTAGATACCAGCACAATCATACGTCAGGTGCTTGCCTCCAAGTTCTCTGTATTTAAAAAAAATCTCATTTTATCTATAGAAGTAGAACTCCAACGTTAAGCCGTATCTCAACACTGCCGTCTATTCCAAACCTGTGACAAATTCTGAAAGAAAACAATGTTACAGGAGGAACTTACACTTCGAAGTCGATTACTTAAATTGAACAGTGCGCATGGATCTGTGTATACTGCGAATTCTATTTTTTAGTGCTGGATCATATACTCATTCCTGTTAAAATTATTCAACGTATTTCGTGAAAATCAATATTTTCATTACCGTGGTATACATTTAATTACAATATGTTTCTTGTAAAGACTGATTATGTTTAATTTGTTGAAAGTACTCATAGATTGTAAGCATTCCTTTTTCAATTTATATTTTTAATTTATTGGATACTTTCAAGGTTACGAACACTAGTTTACATTTTAAATTTTTGAAAGCCCCAGATTTCGTAATTTGGGGCCTGGCAATTATAAATGCTAGATTTAAGTACGTTCTAGAACCTCGAATGGGCTGCGAACGGACTTGCGAAGAGTCAAGACTGCTACCTCTGGAACCGACACTCTCGACTTCACTTATGCAGTAACGCCGTCATGACATTTGACCTCAATATTTTCGAAAACGAAAGCGTATTGACCTCAACCTTTACACACGAGTTACTGTTCAGTGTCCCTCAACAGCTGCATTGAAGCTCGTTGAAATCGATTGGACTGGCCTCTCCTTCTTAGATCTCTTTATGAATAAAGACAGAATTCCATTCACAGGTCATTTTCCTCATTGAATGGAACGTCTGTTTAATGAGCTGGATGTTTTCTTGTAGACAGGACTTTTATTACAAATATACAAGCTACAGAATTGTTAGTCTTGGTTTTAATAGGCTTTGTGTCACGTATGATGTTTATTTCTCTGCATGAGGTCAGGTCTATGTAGAATATGTGTTATTCATGACATTCCCCATACTGCGATCACTTGTCATGGCTCGGACCGATTGCTCGTCGAGCTCACTGAAAGTTGTCAGCTGGCTGCTTTATTACCATTGTTCAATGTCACGCTCTGAGACTATTCATATATGCAGTAGCCTACGTGGTGTTTAATGGGCCAGGGTGAACGGCATATGCTGTTAGTGATCTAGTTCTAAGGGCCGACTGTAGGAATTACCGGCAATGCTTAATAATAATAATAATAATAATAATAATAATAATAATAATAATAATAATAATAATAATAATAATCCACCTATGTGGTGTAGTGGTTAGCGTGATTTTCTACCAGCCCCGCCCGGAGGCCCGGGTTCGATTCCTGGCACTGTCATGAAATTTGAAAAGTGGTACGAGGGCTTGAACGGGGTCCACTCAGCCTCGGGAGGTCAACTGAGTAGAGGTGTGTTCGATTCCTACCTCAGCCATCCTGGAATTGGTTTCCATGGTTTCTCAATCTTCCTCCAGGCAAATGCCGGGATGGTACCTAACTTACGGCCACGACCAATTCCTTCCCTATTCCTTGTCCATCCCTTTCAATCTTCCCATCCTCCCGCAAGGCCCCTGTTCAGCACAGAACGTGAGACCGCCTGGGCGAGGTACTGGTTATCCTCCCCAGTTGTATCCCCCGACCCAGAGTAGTCTGAAGCTCCAGGACACTGCCCTTGAGGCGGTAGAGGTGGGATCCCTCGCTGAGTCCGAGGGAAAAATCGACCCTGGAGGGTAAACAGATAAATAATAATAATAATAATAATAATAATAATAATAATAATAATAATAATAATAATAATAATAATAATAATAATCCCGTGGGGTTTTTTGCCTGTTACCCTATCGGGCGCGTCCCAGGTGGCGGATCGGGGGGCTCGTCGGACTTATCCGGAGGGCTTGAGGGAAACAAAATACCTCTCGCGGACCAAAAACAGGCACACCCAGAAAACATCTTGAGGCAACCTCTGAGGCTCAGTACCTTAGTTGTAACTATGAGATTGACAAAGATCAATCTCCCCATTATTTTCAACTTACTAGCATGATGTCAACGTCAGTTAATGATACTACTACCCCAGGCCCTAGTATTCATACTAGGTTTTCTCGGTCATCGTATTTTGGGGGGACCGAGAACATCATGCGGGAATGTATCGGAGCTTCCCAAATCTCTTCGCCCAAAGGAAAAACATTTTATTGGCACTTTAAACATCAACACTCTTCGCAAAATTGGAAAGTTGAAGCACTTAACAGACACATTAGACCAACTCAACATCCAAATTCTGGCACTCCAAGAAACTAGGTACAATGACGAAAATCATTTTGAATCAGGAAACTATAGAATTTATAAAGGTAAACCAGCTACCCTCCTCCCTAACAAAATATTGCAATTTGGCACTGGTTTTGCAGTGAGAAAAAATATCACAAATTCGGTATTATACTTTACATCTCCTTCTGAAATAATTTCGCTAATGACAATCAAATCAGGAATCAAAGCTTATACACTAATCAATGCACATGCACCTACAAACAATTACAATCAAAAAGACGCACAGAAGGCAGATGACTTCTGGGCATTACTAGAAGAAATTACAGCCAAAATTCCAAAATATCATGTCAAAATTATGCTGGGGGACTTCAATGCACAAATTGGCAAAGAGAAGAAATTTAAGACCTATCTGTGTCGGTGCGACGTAAAGCCCCTAGCAAAAAAAAAAAAAAGAAAAAGAAAAAAATTAAGACCACTGTAGGACTTTATCCTGCTCACAAAAGAACCAATAAAAATGGAGAACGTTTAATTGGCTTCTGCGAGAATTTCGATCTAAAATTGATGTCAACTCATTTCCTGATACTTCCACAAAAGAAAATGACATGGAGATCCCCCAACATGCATTTAGGAGAATTTCAACTAGGCCATGTGGCTATTTCCAAGAAAAACCAAAAAGAAATGATGAACGTTAAAGTCAAAAAGGAAATGATTGACTCCGACCACCACCTATCTCTTGTTAAAGTACAGTTTCAACCCAACAGGAAGAAAACCAAATCAATCAGAAACCCAAGAATCGACCCTGAACACCTGAGACAGAACTCAGACAATTTCCTTGCGAATATCTCCAACGATGCTCCTTCAAACTGGCTAGAACTCAAGGACACACTCTCGAAAGCTTCACAAAACATCAGCAACTCCCCAAGAAACGCAAACACAGGTGGTGGAATGACACCTGTGACAAGGCCATAGAAGTCAGAATTAGGTCCTGGCTAAACTGGAGTTCCCATAAAACTGATAAAAATCGTGATTAATTCTTCAAAACACAGAAACAAACCTAAAAAATTATCAGATCTGAAAAACGAAAATATGATCAAAACAGACTGGCAGAAATCGAAGAAGATTTCAAGAAAAACAATACACGGAACTTCTACAGAACATTCAGAGAAGAATTATCCAATTACCAGGCACCTAGTCTCTGTTTGAAACGTACAGATGGGACTTTGGAAACAAGTAATAAGGGAAATTGTGAACTCCTAGCAAACCATTTCATGGACCTTTTAAACTGTGAATCTCCGAAAGAACAATTCACTTATGAAAAGCCAACACCTAATCCAGATTCAGAACACCCCACGTTACAAGAAGTCAAACAAATAATCAGAGATTTAAAAGACAATAAAGCACCAGGAGAAGATGGAATAATCGCTGAAATGTTGAAAATTGGTGGTGACAAACTGGCCCAGAGTATTAAAAAAATCTTACAGGAAATCTAGTTTTCTGAAGAAATTCCGGAGGATTGGAAATGTGCATTGATTCACCCACTTCACAAGAAAGGAGACAAATCAGATATTAATAACTACAGAGAAATTTCTCTCCTCTCACTCGTATATAAAATCTTCTCTAAAGCTCTACTTAATAGATTAGAGAAACAAACAGACCACATCACCTCGCGCAACTCGAAACTTGTTTGCCCTATTCTCTGTGCATCTCCAATTGATTCTTTTTTCGGCCTGGTGGCTCACCAACTCTAACTTTGCTGCCTCGCCGAACCCAAAAAAGCATATCAGGCTGACACCAAGATGGAAGTCGGCCTCCCCACTCTATATGTCTGTCTCGCCAGGAATGTCAATCCAGCTATCCCCGAAGAAGAAATTGAAGCAGAACTCCGTACGATTGGCATCCACCATGCCATGCGATCTTCCGCCGGCCCAGGACCATCGACTGATGTGCTACTCTATACTCCATCTGCCGATCACTTCTGGAATGCTGTTGATAATGATGTTTATATCCAAGGCAGGCTCCATCGAGTAGAAGAAGTTCCGGTAACAACTACATCAGCCCAGCCAACTGCCTATACCACAGCCGAGCCTACAACTACGCCATCACAGGGACCACCACAACTACAGACTTCGTCAAATTTCTACACCCCTCCCTTTACCACCACCACGACCACCACCGTCACATCCACCACTCCGACATCTACCCTCAGTACTTCGCAGATCGCTGTTCCAACAGTTGTCCCATGTCACCCACCTTCACTAATGACCTCTTCACTCCTCACTTCCCCCATCCCTCAACATCACTATGTATTTGCTGGAACAACGAATATTACAGTCGACGCACCGCCTTCGCCAGCTTCACCCAGAACAGCAGCCTCCGCAACATCATCGACCTCGCAGCCACCAACAACTTCTCACAGAATGTCCAGCTGTGTCATCCGTGGAGTGGACCCGGCTCTCTCCGAAAGGACCATACTTCACCAACTACAAGCTGAAGACATCCCAGTCCGCCGAGTCTTCCGCATCAAAAATGCAAAAGGGCCAACATTCATGGTACGCATCCACGTCCCGAGCGCCATAGATGTTCAACACCTCATCGACCACGGAGCTTACATATATGCCAAACGTCATAGAGTAGAACCGTCCATATCACCCCCCCCCCTCAATTCTGCCAGACATCCCACCAAAAATTCTCCCCGCCGCCCCCAGGCAGCCAACTTCTCACCTCGTCAATCTGTCAGTCCACCTCCTCACCCATATAGCTTCTTTCATTACCCACCTCCGCCACTCGATATCATCCGGTACTTAATATCTTCCCTTCATAATCTCACTACGTCCTTGCACCTCCTCACTTTTCAATACTATCCTAGTAATCCTCTCTAAATTTCAATCCTAGCGAAAATCCCATAAAATTCGCATATCCGTAGCCCACCTCATTAAATTTGTCACATCACTCTTCCCATCTCACTCATTCCTTGTTCCTCACAGTTCTCTTCGCTTCCCTTGGCCCGAGCGAACGCGTCACGCTCTAAGGGGCCCGCCTCGCCCTCCCGGCGAGGAATGAAAACGAGTAAGTAAGTAAGTAAGTACAAACAGACCACCTGGATTCCTGAAAGGGAGATCCTGCGCAGAACAAATCCTAAACCTAAAAACCATACTACAGATTCGCAAAACCAAACAAACAGTAATCACCTTTGTTGACTTCAAAAAGGCGTATGATTCCGTAGATCGGCACACCCTGTTCAACATACTAGAGGAATTTCAAGTCGACAGGAAAATGAGGGAATTGATTAAACAAACTCTGACCAACACAACATCAAAAGTTAAGTTCTTGGGAGAAATTTCTGAACAGTTCGAAATCAGAACTGGTGTCCGACAGGGAGATGGACTATCTCCGCTACTATTCAATTTAGTTTTGGAAAAAGTGATTCCTGAATGGAGAAAAGAAACTAAAGGTATAAACATTGGCAGACTTCTTAAAGCCAAAATTCACCTTGATTGCTTAGCTTTCGCAGATGACCTTGCGATCCTTTCGAACAACAGACAAGAAGTAATCCACTCCATAGAAAAATTGCATGAAATAGCCGCAAAAACCGGACTTCAAATTTCATTTGAAAAGACGCAGTTTATGGAAGGAACTAAATCAAGATTCGACTATCAACCATTAATCACCAAATGTGGAATAATTTCCCAAGTAGACAAATTCAAGTATCTAGGTGAAATTATTCAGCCAGCAGGGTTAAATCAGGAAGCTAACAAAGAAAGAACTGCTAAACTGCAAAGGGCTTACAAAATCACATGGAACAAATACAACAAAAGATGTATATCAAAAAATGCAAAATTACGACACTACAATACAGTCATCAAACCAGAGGCACTTTATGCATCTGAAACACTGATCATTGGCGGCAGGTCACAAATGAAAAGCATTGAGAAACAAGAGAGGAAAATTCTCAGAAAAATCCTAGGACCAAAGTTCGAAAATGGAATTTGGATGAAAAAGAAAACACACGAAATTTTGCAATTCACAGAAAAAATCACAGATACCATCAGAAAGAGACGACTAAAATTCTACGGACACCTACACAGAATGGATAACAACAGGCTGACAAAGAAAATTATAAATCTAGCTCTAGGACTCAAAATCCGCAACAATTGGTTAGCAGAAATTCATGAAGATCTACAAGAAATCGGTATTGAGAACGAAACCATTCAAGATAGAATGAAATTTAGAAGCTTAGTAAACAAACATAAATTTGCAGAGAAACCAAGAAGAAAAAATACAGGCTGGACAGAAACACGCAGAAAGGAACACAGTGAAAGAATGAAGAGATATTGTGAAGAAAAGAAGAAGAAACATTGTGCAAAACAAGTTCAAACGCGCTCTACAGTTGGGCACAACGAATCAATAATAATAATAATAATAATAATAATAATAATAATAACAATAATAATCCGCCTAAGTGGTGTAGTGGTTAGCGTGATTTGCTACCAGCCCCGGAGGCCCGCGTTCGATTCCTGGCACTGCCATGCAATTTGAAAAATGGTACGAGGGCTGGAACGCAGTCCACTCAGCCTCGGGAGGTCAACTGAGTAGAGGTGGGTTCGATTCCCACCTCAGCCATAGCAGGTGAGGCCGCCTGGGGAAGTACTGATCATCCACCCCAGTTGTAACCCCCCACCAGAGTCTGAAGCTCCAGGACACTGCCCTTAAGAAGGTAGAAATGGGATACCTCGCTGAGTCCGAGGGAAAAGGGACCCTGGAGGGAAAACAGATAAAGAATAATAATAATAATAATAATAATAATAATAATAATAATAATAATAATAATAATAATAATACGCCTATGTGGTGTAGTGGTTAGCGTGATATGCTACAACCCCGGGAGGCCCGGTTTCGATTCCTGGCACTGCCATGAAATTTGAAACGTGGTACGAGGGCTGGAACGGGGTCAAGTGAGTAGAGGAGTGTTCTCCCACCTCAGCCATCCTGGGAGTGGTTTCCGTGGTTTCTCACTCCTCCTCCAGGCAAATGCCAGGATGGTACCTAACTTAAGGCCACGGCCGCTTCCTTCCGTCTTCCTTGTCTATCCATTCCAATCGAGAAGACCTCCCACAAGGTCCTTGTTCAGCATAGCAAGTGAGGCCACCTGGGCGAAGTACTGATCCTCCTCCGCAGTTATATTCCCCCAGGCCCAAAGTCTCGCGCTCAAGGGTACTGCCCTCTTGCGAAGGGTCAGTAGTTCTTGCACTGTGTGGAAGTGTCAGTGTGGGGAACTTTCCAAACTCCCTTCACTCGACCAATGTTTTCTGCTGTTCGCACTCTTTTCGGAAAGTTACGTTTCGCGCCAATTTGCCACTAAGTATGTCATTGCAGACTTTGCTGGTGGTTTTGCCCAAAACACTTCCAGTCTTAAACTCTTGCAGAAATCGTGTTCCGCAAAACACTGGACAATGAACACGCGCTGTTTTATCTGAGCACCATTTTGTGCTGCATTCAAGTGCTCACTGCTCGTCTCACTCACTCACACGTAATGACGTACTCGGGAGATGCACAGGCCTAGACATGTGACAGCAAACGACTTGTCCATCGAAGTCAAGGTTTCTAGCACTTCCTGTGCTGTGCTGTTCTCCTGTTCATGATAAAGGGTCAATTCCGCGTCAGTCTTATAAATATTTTCCTGGACAGATTTTTTTCTACCCTGCCCATATTCGGAAATAAGGGGTTATGTAAATGTAATATCTATAATGTCTGACAGTTACGGTATATATTATCAAGTCATTGTCTTCAAAATAGTAGGGCCTACACCGGGGTTTAGAGTTTTAATGGTGAAGTAACCCGTGCAGCGATGGATATTGGTCGTAACCGTAAAGAGACCTTGCCCAGTACGTGATGTTGATTGAAATTACCTTTAAAATCTTGTGTACAATGTCATTGAATAATCTGTCCTCTCATGTTGTCTGTAGGTCATCCCCACGCAGGGCGTGATTTCATCTTTGACAAATTGAATACAGTGTTTTCAGTCTTAGCTCTCCTACAACGAGGGACCCCTACACCTTTCACATCTCGCCACCTTTTTTGTGCTGGGCGTTGACCGGTAGACCTACACCTTGTTATTGACGAAACACCTCTACTCTATTCTTAGAAGAAAACACTTCCGCCTTTATTCTTTGTTTTTTAATTTATTTTTTTGCTGCTGTGTCTGCACGACACAGATTTTCAACACCATACATATTATACACGAATATGAATGACCAATCCAATACAACAATATCAGTAACTTCAACCAATTAACAGCTGCTTATGGCCAGAATATTATCCTTCTCGTATTATATAAACTCATCAGAATGGCGCACGGAAACATCTTCAATAATATTAGGGGCTGGAAAAATTGACATCTATTTTGATCAAAATTAGTGTTCATTTTTCTTTCTTTCTTTCTTTCTTTCTTTCTTTCTTTCTTTCTTTCTTTCTTTCTTTTTTCTTTCTATCTATCTTTCTTTCTTTCCTTCCTTCTTCCTTAATCCGTTTACCGTCCTGGATTCGTTTTCCCTCGGACTCAGTAAGGGCAGTGTCCTGGAGCGTGAGACTTTGGGTAGGGGGATACAACTGGGAAGGAGGGCTAGTAACTCGCCCAGGTGGGGTTACCTCCTACGCTGAACAGGGGTGGGGGGAATTGGAAGGAAGGAAGGAAGGAAGGAAGGAAGGAAGGAAGGAAGGAAGGAAGGAAGGAAGGAAGCAAGGAAGGAAGCGGCCGTGGCCTTAAGTTAGGTACCTACCATAGCGGCATTTGTCTGGAGAAGTGGGAAACCACAGAAAACCACTTCCAGGATGGCTGAGGTGGGAATCGAACCCCTCTTTACTCAGTTGACCTCGCGAGGCTGAGTGGATCCCGTTCAAGCTATCGTACCACTTTTCAAATTTCGTGGCAGAATCGGGAATCGACCCGGGTCTCCGGGGGTAGCTGCTAATCACACCAACCACTACACCACAGAGGCGGAATTATTATTATTATTATTATTATTATTATTATTATTATTATTATTATTATTATTATTATTATTATTGACGTAACGGCAGACTACTTTTTCTTTACGTCCACCGACACATAGGTCTTACGGCGACGATGGGACAGGAAAGGGCTAGGAATGGGAAGGAAACCGCCGTGGCTTTGGTTAACGTACAGCCCCAGCATTCGCCTAGTGTGAAAATGGAAAACCATGGAAAACCACCTCTAGGCCTGCCGATAGTGGTCTACTACTTTTTAATGTTTTGACATGAGTATGTCTTATGACTATGGCTTGTTGGCGGGGGCGGGGGCGGTTCATCCGAAAATTTGCGTAACGCAACAAAATGTGTGACGGAAGTAACGCCAAACTAGTCGTTACGTAGGCCTTGGTCGCCAAAGATGCTGCGGCTGTGGATTTTTATAAATAGTTTTTTTTGGTCTCTCATATGGATCTGTATGTCCCAGGACCTAAACCTGGTCCCTTTACATGTATCTGATTATTTTTTTAATTGAGGAGAGAGAAACTCACCTAAGGTAAGTTTTTCTGACCTTAAAAATATTCGCTATCGGGGAAAAATCGTATCCGGTCATGTATAGAATACATGATCGGTATGAAAAACCCCTACTTTTCACGCATCAGTTTTATCTTTTATACATTAGCCACGGTCCTCGGGTTTTACGCCTAGTAGGCAATTTTGAAATTTGGAAAAGTTTTCTAAACATGTTGATGCCGCGATCTTGAGGACCGGCAGGGATACGACCTAATACACCTAGACCTGTCTTGTCTATTGTCAGTATTTGTAGGGAGGTGTGTAGTCTTCGTAGATTCGTGAATCGTGGGGAGCTGGTCATAGTGGATATGACCCTGTTTTGTACGATCTGTAGTGCTCTAATATATGTCTTGGGGATATATCCCCCCTGGCTTCGCAGCCGAACATTAAGACAGGCATAATGCGGGCTAGATACATCCTCTTTTTGAGTTGAACATGCAGATGTCTGTCCCTCAAGAGAGGGTACAGAGCAGACGTACGGACTTTCGCTCTTGCGATGGCCTGAGTAATATGATCTCTCCATAAAACTTTCCTATCCAGGGTCATTCCCAAATATCCTGTCCTACGTTGCCATGGTAAGGAGGTATTGTTAAAAATCAGTGGCGGGGGATCTATTTTGAGTCTAGTAAAGTTCATGGCAACCGTCTTCTTCGCGTTAACCTTAACACGGTTAACGTCGTACCAGTCCTCAAAGAGCGTTAAATATTCAGATAAGTATTTAAAGCTCAGATGTCGTTTAGCTATGACGTACTGCGTACTGCGCTATACGTACGTGCGGTAATCTTGGAAGATCGTTCACCATGAGGCTGTAGAGCACCGGTGAAAGTGTGCTGCCTTAGGGTACCCCCGCTTCCACTCCGCAAATGGAGGTGCGCTCACGTCTCCACTCACAAAGAACGATCTTCTGTCCAGGAAGCTGGCTACCATTCGAGTCAGGCGTGGCTGTACATGGGCATCAAAGTGCATTTTACACTGACTGACAGAGCAAATGCAACACCAAGAAGGAGTGGTCAGAACTTTATGCCAATTGCAGGGTAGACTGACGTCACTGAGGTATGCTCATGATGTGAAATGCGCCGCTGTGCTGCGCACGTAGCGAACGATAAATGGGACACGGCGTTGGCGAATGGCCCACTTCGTACCGTGATTTCTCAGCCGACAGTCATTGTAGAACGTGTTGTCGTGTGCCACAGGACACGTGTATAGCTAAGAATGCCAGGCCGCCGTCAACGGAGGCATTTCCAGCAGACAGACGACTTTACGAGGGGTATGGTGATCGGGCTGAGAAGGGCAGGTTGGTCGCTTCGTCAAATCGCAGCCGATACCCATAGGGATGTGTCCACGGTGCAGCGCCTGTGGCGAAGATGGTTGGCGCAGGGACATGTGGCACGTGCGAGGGGTCCAGGCGCAGCCCGAGTGACGTCAGCACGCGAGGATCGGCGCATCCGCCGCCAGGCGGTGGCAGCCCCGCACGCCACGTCAACCGCCATTCTTCAGCATGTGCAAGACACCCTGGCTGTTCCAATATCGACCAGAACAATTTTCCGTCGATTGGTTGAAGGAGGCCTGCACTCCCGGCGTCCGCTCAGAAGACTACCATTGACTCCACAGCATAGACGTGCACGCCTGGCATGGTGCCGGGCTAGAGCGACTTGGATGAGGGAATGGATGGATGGCGGAACGTCGTGTTCTCCGATGAGTCACGCTTCTGTTCTGTCAGTGATAGTCACCGCAGACGAGTGTGGCGTCGGCGTGGAGAAAGGTCAAATCCGGCAGTAACTGTGGAGCGCCCTACCGCTAGACAACGCGGCATCATGGTTTGGGGCGCTATTGCGTATGATTCCACGTCACCTCTAGTGCGTATTCAAGGCACGTTAAATGCCCACCGCTACGTGCAGCATGTGCTGCGGCCGGTGGCACTCCCGTACCTTCAGGGGCTGCCCAATGCTCTGTTTCAGCAGGATAATGCCCGCCCACACACTGCTCGCATCTCCCAACAGGCTCTACGAGGTGTACAGATGCTTCCGTGGCCAGCGTACTCTCCGGATCTCTCACCAATCGAACACGTGTGGGATCTCATTGGACGCCGTTTGCAAACTCTGCCCCAGCCTCGTACGGACGACCAACTGTGGCAAATGGTTGACAGAGAATGGAGAACCATCCCTCAGGACACCATCCGCACTCTTATTGACTCTGTACCTCGACGTGTTTCTGCGTGCATCGCCGCTCGCTGTGGTCCTACATCCTACTGAGTCGATGCCGTGCGCATTGTGTAACCTGCATATCGGTTTGAAATAAACATCAATTATTCGTCCGTGCCGTCTCTGTTTTTTCCCCAACTTTCATCCCTTTCGAACTACTCCTTCTTGGTGTTGCATTTGCTTTGTCAGTCAGTGTATATAACAACAATGGGTGCCACACTGTATCAAATGCATGTTCGATGTCCAAGAATATAGCCGGGACCGGCTGTATGATGTCTATGGCAGTTTTATGTCGTATAACAGTCGTAGTACCTGTAGCAGGGCACTACGATTTGTCCTGAACCCGAACTGCTCGGGTCGTATTATGTCATGACTGTTGAGGTGAGAATTGAGGCGTCTTAAAAGGCATCTCTCAAGTATCTTTGAAATATGGGACAGCAATGAGATGGGTCTATAATTTTGAGGGAGAAGGTGCTCCTTTCCGGGCTTGGGGATCATTATTATCTTTGCTATTTTCCATTCTCTAGGGAATTAGCCAATGGAAATGCAAGCATTGAAAATATCTGCCAAAAATTTTAATGCATTGGGGGGCAAATATTTTAAGTGCTCTGTTGTTACACTACGTAGGCCTGCGGCTTTGCCCTTTTGTAGTTGTCTGATGACCCGTCTAATCTCCATAGGAGTAATTTTGTCAAATTCGTTCATGGTCGTTGTCCACTGTCTTCTAAGTCTCGAAACGTTTCGCAGACTATCGTCATGAATGTTAACAATGTCTTCGTCGTTCGTAGCTCTATTGGCTGTGAATTGACTTTCTAAAGTATCTGAGAAATACTCGGCGTTTTCCAATGGGGAGAAGGCTTGCCCATGTCACCCGTGAATAGCACGGTTTGTTGCTTTAGATCCGGTCAGGGAGTGAGTGACGCGCCAAAAGTCGCTGTCACTCTTAGTTAAGGTCGCAGTTAGCGACTCCCATCTTTCAATCTTACGTTCAAGTAGTCTGGCCTGTATAACTTTCTTTAATTGTTTGAATTCTTCTTTATCAGCAGAATCCTGAAATCTCTGCCAGCGCTTCCTAACATTATTTTTAATTTGGATCAAGTCCTTAAGGAGATCTGGAGTCTGAGTCTGGTTGTCTGGTGACTGGTTGTGAAACCCTGTTCTGTTGGCATCGGGTGGAGGTATCCCTGTGTTAGCCGGACCATGGGAGTTGCCTACCTGGCCTTGCCACTGGGGTTCATTCTTTCTTGTGTTTGAGCCTGTCACCGTAATTGTTTTTGCGTATCGTATTGCATTACGCATTTTATGAATAAAATGAGTAATGGCAAAGTATATTTTGTCTTTAGTTTCGAAAGTGAGCCTGGTATTCATACGTATTTTTATAGATATGTCGATTATATCTAGCAAAATGAATATACCGTCAGGTAGAGGCGCTCTCTGATATGTCCACGTAAGATTAAAGATGATTGGTGCGTGATCTGAATTTAGAACTCTGTGTACATTAACCTCAATCGGGTTGTAATAAGTTTTACACAGAACAACGTCTAGAATGTCTGGTTTACACTTTGATGACCACGGATAGTAGGTTGGTTCATCAGAGGTGTAAATCAGAGCATTATTATCATGTAAAAAACTAGCTAGAATCTTTCCCTTTGGATTAGTAGTTCTACATTTGAAGTCTATGTGCTTTGAATTGAGGTCGCCGGCTACTATTATCGGAACCCTATCTTGTTGATTTAGTAAAAAGTCCAAGTCTGCTGGTTGCAGAGGACTTGTAGGTCTTGAGTAAACGGAATATATACGATAGTGGAGGTGGTTCAGCTTTACCTCTACACCGATACATTCCAGAGTCATGTCAGAGGGAGGAAGTAGCACATGATGTACTATCTTCGATTTAATACATACGGCTATTCCACCCTTAGGCGTCGGTCTGTCGAGTCTGTGTACTGTCATGTTACGTAGTTTAAAATTTATATGAGGTTTAAGATAGGTTTCCGATAATAGTAAAACGTCGATGTTATTGTCCGAGACGAAGGCCTCGAGCTCAAGTCTTTGGTCAGTCACGCCTTCGCAATTAAAAGCACATATAGTGAGTCCATAGTCAGACAGTCGCCTACTCTGAGTAATAATAACTCAAGAAGGCGTTAAATAGTACCTCTATTTTACTAAATATATCGGTACACTGTCTAAGCTTAATAGCCGTTTCACGTAATATGAGAACTAACCTGGGGAGGTTAAGTTCCCTTAATAAAGACAAAATTTCTCGTATGCCGGAGAGGTCACTTATCGTCACTCCTGGAGCAGAGGAGGCAGGAGGGGTGTCTCCCCCTGCAGCATTCGCAAAAGAAAAGTCACTGGTGACCTGTCTAGCTTGCTGAATAATAGTGCGTTTTCGCGCAGGTGATTTCTGTTTGCTAGCCTCCATCTGCTGAACAAATAACTAACATCCTTTCCAGGAGGCAGGATGATCGCCACCACAGTTTACACAGTACGCCTTTTCCTCGGGTTTAAGGGGACACTGATTTGGAGCATGTGCAGAACCACACTTCACACACCTCAAAGGTATGTAGCAATAGTTGGCTGAGCGGCCAAACCGCTGGCACTTATGACATTGTACTGGGGTATTACCACTGACCAAATTTTCTTACTTCCCCGGGGAAGTGTCAGGGAGAATACTGGGAGTTTGATAACTCTCTTACTGTTGTCTCGTCTTGAGAACTGGTGCACGTCTATAGTTGCATATCCTAATTCTGTTAGTTCAATTTTTTCATCGTCAATATCGACGGTCTCGATTGGATTTCTTATAATAACTTTTAATGGTCTGGAGTGGGGTAACTGATGGGTGTAGTGGGGATCAGTTGAATTTTCGAAGTATGTTTTCAACCTTTTGTAATCCTCTATGTTGTGTGTTTGAGTCATCAGTCCATAGACTGGCTTGATGCAGCCCTCCATGCCACCCTATCCTGTGCTAACCTTTTCATTTCTACGTAACTATTGCATCCTACATCTTCTCTAATCTGCTTGTCATATTCATACCTTGGTCTACCCCTACTGTTCTTACCCCCATACACTTCCTTCAAAAACCAACTGAACAAGTCCTGGGTGTCTTAAGATGTGTCCTATCATTCTATCTCTTCTTCCCGTCAAATTTAGCCACATCGATCTCCTCTCACCAATTTGATTCAGTATCTCTTCATTCGTGATTCGATCTATCCATCTCACCTTCAACATTCTTCTGTAACACCACATTTCAAAAGCTTCTATTCTCTTTCTTTCTGAGCCAGTTATCGTCCATGTTTCACTTCCATACAATGCCACGCTCCACACGAAAGTCTTCAAAAACATCTTTCTAATTCCGATATCAATGTTTAAAGTGAGCAAATTTCTTTTCTTAAGAAAGCTCTTCCTTGCTTGAGCTAGTCTGCATTTTATGTCCTCCTTACTTCTGCCATCGTTAGATATTTTACTACCCAAGTAACAATATTCATCTACTTCCTTTAACACTTCATTTCCTAATCTAATATTTCCTGCATCACCTGCCTTCGTTCGACTGCACTCCATTACGTTTGTTTTGGACTTATTTATTTTCATCTTGTACTCTTTACCCAAGACTTCATCCATACCATTCAGCAACTTCTCGAGATCTTCTGCAGTCTCAGATAAAATAACAATATCATCGGCAAATCTCAAGGTTTTGATTTCTTCTCCTTGGACTGTGATTCCCTTTCCAAATTTCTCTTTGATTTCCTTTACTGCCTGTTCTAGGTAAACATTGAAAAGGAGAGGGGACAAACTGCAGCCTTGCCTCACTCCTTTCTGGATTGCTGCTTCTTTTTCAAAGCCCTCGATTCTTATCACTGCAGACTGATTTTTATACAGATTGTAGATAATTCTTCGTTCTCGGTATCTGATCCCTATCATCTTCAGAATCATAAATAGCTTGGTCCAATCAACATTATCGAATGCCTTTTCTAGATCTACGAATGCCATGTACGTGGGCTTGTCCTTCTTGATTCGATCCTCTAAGATCAGACGTAAAGTCAGGATTGCTTCACGTGTTGCCACATTTCTTCTGAAGCCAAATTGATCTTCTCCCAACTCAGCTTCAACTTGTTTTTCCATTCTTCTGTAAATAATACGTGTTAAAATTTTTCAGGCATGAGATACTAAACTAATGGTGCGGTAGTTTTCACACCTGTCAGCACCGGCTTTCTTGGGAATAGGTATAACAACATTCTTCCGAAAATCGGATGGGACTTCTCCTGTCTCATACATCTTGCACACTAAATGAAATAACCTTGCCATGCTGCTTTCTCCTAAGGCAGTCAGTAATTCAGAGGGAATGTCATCAATTCCAGGTGCCTTGTTCCTATTGAGGTCACTCACAGCTCTGTCAAACTCTGACCTCAAAATTGGGTCTCCCATTTCATCAGCATCAACAGCCTCTTCATGTTCCAGAACCAAATTATCTACATCTTTACCTTGATACAACTGTTGGATATGCTCCTGCCATCTTTCTGCTTTGTCTTCTTTCCCTAGAAGTGGTTTTTTCATCTGAGCTCTTAATATTCATACACCTAGATTTCCTTTCTCCAAAGGTTTTCTTGATTTTCCTGTATGCAGCATCTACCTTTCCCAGGACCATACAGCCTTCGACATCCTTGCATTTCTCCTTCAGCTACCTTGCACTTTCTATCCACTTCATTCTTTAATCGCCTGTATTCTTTTCTGCCCTCTTCATTTCTAGCATTCTTGTATTTTCGTCGTTCATCAATCAGGTCTAGTATCTCCTGAGTTATCCACTGATTCTTAGTTGATATTTTCTTCCTTCCTAACATTTCTTCAGCAGCCCTACTGACTTCATTTTTCATGACTCTCCACTCTTCATCTATAGTGTTTCCTTCAGCCTTTTCATTTAGTCCTTGTGCAACATGTTACTTGAAACAATCCCTCACACTCTTTTCTTTCAAATTGTCTAGATCCCATCTTTTTGCATTCTTTCCTTTCTTCAATTTCTTCAACTTCAGCCGGCACTTCATGACCAACAAGTTGTGGTCAGAGTCCACGTCTGCTCCTGGGAAAGTTTTGCAATCCAACACCTGGTTTCTGAATCTCTGCCTAATCATAATGAAGTCTATTTGATACCTTCCAGTGTCTCCAGGTCTCGTCCACGTATACAGCCGTCGTTTGTGGTGTTTGAACCAAGTATTGGCAAGGACTAAATTCAGTGCAGAATTCAACCAGCCGGCTTCCTCTTTCGTTCCTTTGTCCCAATCCAAATTCTCCTACTGTACTACCTTCTCTTCCTTGGCCTACCACTGCATTCCAGTCTCCCATCACAATTAGATTCTCGTCACCTTTTACATATTGTATTAAATCTTCTATCTCCTCATATATTCTTTCGATTTCTTCATCATCCGCTGAACTAGCAGGCATATAGACCTGCACCATTGTGGTGGGCATTGGTTTGGTGTCTATTTTGACGACAATAATTCTTTCACTATGCTGGTCGTAGTAGCTTACCCGCTGCCCTATTTTCTTATTCATTATTAAACCAACTCCTGCATTTCCTCTGTTTGATTTTGTGTTGATAATTCGGTAGTCGCCTGACCAAAAATCTTGTTCTTCCTGCCAACGTACTTCACTTATGCCAACTACATCTAACTTTAGCCTATCCATCTCCCTTTTCAGATTCTCTAACCTACCACAACGATTCAAACTTCTAACATTCCACGCTCCGACTCGCAGAATGTCAGTATCCATCTTCCTGATGATTGCCCCCTCTCGTGTAGTCCCCCCCGGAGATCCGAATGGGGGACTAGTTTACCTCCGGAATATTTTACCCGGGAGGAAGCCATCATCAGTACATCATTCATACAGAGAGAGCTGCATGTCCTCGGGAGTTAGTTACGGCTGTAGTTTCCCGTTGCTTTCAGCCGTGTAGCAGTATCAACACACTTAAGCCATGTTGAGTATTATTACAAGGCCGTATCAGTCAATCATCCAGACTGCCGCCCTTGCAACTACCGAAAGGCCGCTACCGCCCTTTCGATGAACCATTCGTTAGTCTGGTCTCTCAACAGATACCCATCCGATATGGTTGCACCTGCGGCTCGGCTATCTGCATCATTGGGACACGCAAGCCTCCCCACCACGGCAAGGTCACATGGTTCGCAGCGTGATATTTTAAGCAATCACGTTGATTGATTACTCTTAACTCCCCACTGAGAATAACCAAAACCAAAACCAAACCCCATGGCACTATAGCACTTGAAGGGCCCTGGCCTACCACGCGACCGCTGCTCAGCCTGAAGACCTGAAGTTTACGAGGTGTCGTGTGGTCAGCACGACAAATCCTCTCGGCCGTTATTCTTGGCTTTCTAGACCAGGGCCGCTATCTCACCGTCAGAGAGCTCCTCAATTCTAATCACGTAAGCTGATTGGACCTCGAGCCAGCCCTCAGGTCCAGGTAAAATCCCTGACCTGGCCGGAAATCGAATTCAGGGCCTCCGGGTAAGAGGCAGGCACGCTACCCCTACACCACGGGGCCGGCTTCTTCTGAGAATACCTTTAAGGTATTTAGTATCACGGGAAAAATTAACTTTGTCGACACAATTACTGGGGGGACCCTATCTTTCTGACCACCGAATTGGGTTCTTCATCCATAGGTGAGACCTCACTGGGGACCAATTCGGGGTCCCGGGACTGTGAAGTTGAGGCCACAGCCTCCGATTCACTTGTAGCGGGAGTCGCTTCCGTCTCGCCAGGTACTCTCCTGGCAGAATAGGATTGCTGATTACCGCAAGGTTGGTTGCTCCCAGCGAGAATTGAAAAAGCATTACTTATTTTAATGGGCGCATTTTTCCTGATTGGTTGCGTCGTCCTTCTAACCCTTCCGGGGAATATAGCCTTTCTGGTGGATTTGGACTGACTACTTTCCATTCGGAGGTAGAGGGGGTAGTTTTAGCAACTTTGTTAGTCATAGTTGGTTCACAATTTGTGTCACTATAGATTGAGCAGTGACTTGAGAAGAGATGGCTGTAGAATTTGTGACTAATTTAAGAAGCTGGAGGATCTCTGGAATGAAGCCAAAGTTTCCAGGGTTAATTACATTAATCTGACTATCTAAGGGAGTAGGTTTTACTGCAGGGGTTGGTAGAGGAGAGAACTCGTGAAATGGTCGAAGTGGTGGGGTGTCATCTCCCAAATCATTGGGTGGAGCCCCAGAAATAATCGTAGACCCTTCCAAAAGAGCTATCTACACAGGTATAAATATGCCACCACACAGTCACTGGGAATATGCACTTAGTTTACTGCCACAGGCGATAGCTATGACAAGTGTTCAATATCGCAGTCAGTTCTAGAATGTAAGAGTTCTCAAACGAATTGCATTGCGACAGCACTTACTATGGGGACAATGGTGTAGCACAATGTCACTTGATCTTTCGGTCGCTTCAGTTGGGAAAATGAACTGGGGACCTTCTCAAAATAACTTAAAACACTTCACTATTTAATGTTTCTTCTTCTACCCCTTTTATTTGTAGTTTAATGGGACATACATTTTTACCGTGTAATATGATTAATATGGCTGACAACAATTTATAAATAGTGTCTGTTGAAATAAAAAATGTACCGTCAGTGACGTCACATTAGTCGTTACCGCAGGTCTTGGTCAAAAAATGATGCTGTGGCTGTGGATTTTTATAAATAGTGTGTGTTGTGATAAAAAAAAAGTGTATCGTCAGCGATATGATATTAGTCTTTACCTTAGGCCTTGGTCGTCAAAGATACTGCGGATGTAGATTTATATAAATATAATGTGGTGAAATAGAAAGTGTACCGTCAGTGACGTCACATTAGTCGTTAGGAAATTTTCATTGTAATGTATGCCTACTTGCCTACTGCCAGTCAAACGAGTCGGGCAGTTTTCAGTTTAATGGCAGACACCTGCCTTTTTATATCCTTTTATTATCTTCGTCGCCAAAGATGCTGCGGCTGTGGATTTGTATAAACAGAATGTGTTGAAATAGAAAGAGAACCGTCAGTGACATCACACTAGTCGTTACCGTATGCCTTGGTCGCCAAAGATGTTGTGCCTACATGTTAAGTTTCTTTGTCGTAGAGTTGCAGTTCTCCTTGATATAACATTGAGTTTCATTTATTGAAATACAATCATGATCATTGACTTTACGCAAAGGGAAACGTTTCTTTTTTGAGACATGCTTCAGTGTCTCATTCTTTGTGAATCTATTTCTTTCCTTCTTTCTTTCATAATCTGTTTACTCCCCAGGGTCGGTTTCTTCCTTGGACTCAGCGAGGGATCCCACCTCTACCGTCTCACGGGCAGTGTCTTGGAGCGTGAGACTTGGGGTCGGCGGATACAACTGGAAAGGATGACCAGTACCTCGCCCAGATGGCCTCGCCTGCTATGGTTAACACGGGCCTTGTGGGGGATGAAGATATTGGAAGGGATGGACAAGGAAGAGGGAAGGAAGCGGCCGTGGCCTTAATTAAGGCACAGCCCCAGCATTTTTCTGGCGTGAAAATGGGAAACCACGGAAAACCATCTCCGGGGCTGCCGACAGTGGGATTCGAACCCACTATCTCCCGGATGCAAGCTCACAGCCGCGCGCCTCTAACCGCACGGCCAACTCGCCCGGTGGCCTTAGGTTAGGTACCATTTCGGCATTTGCCTGGAGGAGAAGTGGGAAACCACGGAAAACCACTTCCAGACCTCACGAGGCTGAGTGTACCCCATTCCAGCCCTCGTACGACCTTTTAAATTTCGTGGAAGAGCCGGTAATCGAACCCCGGTCTCCAGGGGTGGCAGCTAATCTTGGTGAATCTATAAATATTGCGAACAATATAAGCCCTTCAACCGAAGCACTCCAGCCATATTTCAAGACTCGCTGTAAGTAAACTGCTGGCTAGAGTAATATCTCACGCTAGACGTGAGCTGTCAGTCTCCGTGTCGTTGTGACGCCACAGCGCGACAGCAGACTGTTAAATGTGCCGGCTTGTTAACAAGACACGCGTTCTATTGACTATGAAAACAGCGATGTCAGATAATTTTGGAATTATGAGCGCAGCAGACGTGCTTCCATGACAGGCATACTAATTATTTATCTTACTGCCGGACGGTGGGCCTCAAGTTATCGCGCATGATAGCAGTCACAGCTAGCCTCAAGTGCTAACAGGGGCGTACGGTACTCAGAGGGGTGGAATTGGAGGTATAATTCTTTTTTTTTTGCTTTACGTCGCACCGACACAGATGGGTTTTATGGCAACGATGGCATAGGGAGGGCCTAGGAATGGGAAGGAAGCGGCCGTGGCCTTAAGTAAGGTACAGCCCCAGCATTTGCTTGGTGTGATAATGGGAAACACGGAAAACCATCTCCAGGGCTGCCGACAGTGGGGTTCGAACACACTATCCCCAGATTACTGGATACTGGCCGCACTTAAGCGACTGCAGCTATCGAGCTCGGTAAGGTATAATTCGCCCCCCCCCCCCTTCCACCCAAAAAATAATTGAAATTTAGAACTTATGATTAATTGTGCCAACCATGTAAAGGAAGATAATAGGTGGCTCATTGTTTTGCTTTTAATTTGAACTACGTAAATGCAAGAATGTCTCGATGCTTCCATTAATGAATAATAATAATTATATGCAACTTTTTCTTATAGAACAGAGGTGCTCAGCTGGGCGCCCGTTGAGGCTAGCCCAGTGCGGCCGGGCTGACGTGACGTAAATGCGGGCAGCTTACGTAGCAAGCATACGTCACAGTGAAGCGAGAGAGCGGACACACTTTGCAGGAAGGGGAGGGAGCATTGACGTGCGATTGTGATTACGAAGCTCTCCTCCACTATTCAAGATATTCCGGATTGATTTATACTGCGCTCGATATAAACAATCTGTTTTATTTTCTTATATTAATTCATTCAAGGGAAGCTGACACGTTATCTTTTTTGTGTTACAATCTACAAAGGTACAGGTTTTAAACGTCCAACATACCGTTTACAATTCCTTGGATAGGAATGAGCTATAGAAACAATTTCTCAACCAATGGAATTCATTTCTGCATTTAACATTTTGCGACAGTGGTATTTTCCCAACAATACATCGAGTTATTGCGCTTATGACAACAAGGTTGCCATATCCAACGGCTCTGGTCATCAGCATCACGGGAAAATAGTGGCACATATATTGGTGAAACTCAGTACGTAAGTTCAAAATACACGAAGGAAGAAAATTATTTTCTTTGAAATCTAGGGTACAGGGGTTGTAGGGCGAGGGGCTTATTTTGGTTTTTACAACAACATGGGTAAACTACTGCACGTACAAAACCTCAGTATTGAAGTTGCCGGGCGAGTTGGCCGTGTCGTTAGAGCCACGCAGCTGTGAACTCGCATCCGGGAGATAGTGGGTTCGAATCGCACTGTCGGTAGGTCTGAAGATGGTTTTCCGTGGTTTCCCATTTTCACACCAGGAAAATGCTGGGGCTGTACCTTAATTAAAGCCACGGCCGCTTCCTTCCAACTCCTAGGCCTTTCCTATCCCATCGTCGCCATAAGACCTATCTGTGTCGTGCGACTTAAAGCCACTAATGAAGTTCCAGGCAAACTGGGAGAAAATAGACAACAGATCATTTGTATAGGCTCGGGGTGGGGGATGTAGTTAACTGAATTTAATGAATTTCTCCAGGCAACGCCGGGTACTACTGTGCCGTTAATTAATTTATCGTATGGCAAGTATACATAAGAAAACGAAAATTTACAATATATGCAAGGACAAGAATGTTGGTAGCGTTCATATTTACAAATCAATGTCCAGTTGCTGTAGCCATTCTAAGAAGGGACATCTCGGGCTGGTCCATCATACTTCCTCAGAGGGCACTCCTCAATAATGTGTTGCACTGACTGGAAAGAGGCTCCGCAGTCACAGGCAGGGGATTCTCAAAGTCCCCACTTATGTAGCATGGCATTACATCTAGCGTGGCCTGTTCTTAAACGGTTGAGTTTAGATCATTGGTGTCTCTTCAGGTGAAATCCTGGGAGTCCAGTTGTGGGGTCTTGGATGCCTTGGTGTTTCACACGTGCAGAGCTCGAGTTTTGACGCTATTTTTCCTGGATACTGAAGCCAGTTATGTCATGCCATATTGGGTTCCTTGACTTAAGACGAGAAGGAGGTAGGTCAGTAAGGACCTTGTGGATTGGGAGATTCTGTGGATGATCAGAATGGTGTAACTTTTTCCACTCGCTTGTAGTTGCTTCCTGTCGTCTCAGTTCCGGAGGTGGTATGTTACTGATAGTATGTAGCCACGGGATTGGGGTGGATTTTAGTGTGCCTGTTATGGTTCTCATACATTCGTTCAAATGGACGTCGATCTTCCTAGTATGAGCGCTACGTTGCCACATCGGGGCACAATATTCAGCCACTGGATAAACCAAGTGCCGTAACAATTAACTGTTCTTGTGAAAAAGTGGTAAAAATGGGGCATAATAAAATGCGTTTAAGAAACAAAAGCTAAACAACAAAACCAAGCACAGATAACCATCATAGCTAATTTCTGTGTCAGTACACGTGATGCCGTGATGTGCTGCACACCACAGCATCAAAATCTTCAGTAACAACTACTGTACAATACACGAATATGAGAACACACACGCAAATAAATAGATGACTTCTCTTCAACAGTGATAAGGTGCCGGCGACTCACAGCGTAACACGTACCAGAGCAACTCAGAAGGAAAATGAAGGAAGGTAACAAAGCGATAGCTGTTACCGCCATTGTGCTTCCTCCTTGCGAATCATTTTTTTTTTTTTTTGCTAGGGGCTTTACGTCGCACCGACACAGATAGGTCTTATGGCGACGATGGGATAGGAAAGGCCTAGGAGTTGGAAGAAAGCGGCCGTGGCCTTAATTAAGGTACAGCCCGAGCATTTGCCTGGTGTGAAAATAGGAAACCACGGAAAACCATCTTCAGGGCTGCCGATAGTGGGATTCGAACCTACTATCTCCCGGATGCAAGCTCACAGCCATGCGCCTCTACGCGCACGGCTAACTCGCCCGGTACGAATCAACTTATTAAATAGAGAATGTTAAGTAGTTATTTGAATAACTCGTGGGCAAATAAATTTCTCATCCATTTTCTTCCTTTCATTATACAATATAAAATACATTGTAATATTCACAAGGAATTATGAGTGTCTAGGAGGGAGTGTGTTCACTCCTTGTACGTCTATAAGAGCAACACTGTTTTCTAACATGGGATGAGCCATAGTAACGGCTGCCATGCCAAAAAGCTCTTTTTCAACCCTGAAATATTTAAAAGGTTATTTGCAGAATATGACTGCACAGGAAGGATTTAATGCCTTAGCTCTTTTGTATATACACAAAGAAAAACATGTGACCGTAGAAAATATATTCCATGAGCTGGCCAAAAAATCCCGGGGAAGATCTGCTATTGTAATCTTCAACATGAATAGATGATGATGATGCTTGTTGTTTAAAGAGGCCTAATATCGAAGGTCATCGGCCCTCAACATGAATAAAAATGTGTCTTAATTACATTATTGTGTTATTGTGAAAGTTGTAATGTGCTGTTTCTAATTTCACAATTTTATAGAAGTCCTCAAATTTTAATATATTTTATCCCCTCCCGAAAATAATTTCTGCATACGTCCCTGAGTGCTAAAAGTTGGTTCCATGACGGGAGGTTCAATTGTGAAAGAGAGCGACTTTCGGAGATTTACAATGTGTACTTTTCTTCTGGGCGAGGATAACTAACGGGTTAGTATCCCATGCTGCCAAAGGCATTTCATTTTATCCCGCAATGTTAGCAACAAAATGCTTCAAGAGTAAAGTGGACTGTCCGGCTCTACTGTTCCAAGCAGGCGAACAAGGTACAAATTTGCATTCCACTTGCCCAAATGTAGAACAGTTGCACTCCAGAACACTTGGTTCATGAAAGTCGTTAGGACCATAAATCAGCTGGAAGGGTCACTTGACAGTTTTCATCACCCTTCCACTGCAATACGGAGATTCCTTCTCAGGGGCTCAACGTGGTGAAAATGCAAATCCACAGCCTGTTTCCAGTCATTATACCGGGTCAGGAATGGAATGAATGAAGCCCCCATCTAGCGGCGAGGATAGGAAATGTGCCTGTTGCTCTCCTCTGGGACAATGATTAATGACTGACAGATGAACTGAAATGTTAATGGAGAGTGTTGCTGGAATGAAATATGACAGGGAAAATCGGAGTACCCGGAGAAAAACCCGTCCTGCCTCCGCTATGTCCACCACAAATGTCACATGGAGTGACCGGGATTTGAACCACGGAACCCACCGGTGAGAGGCCGGCGTGCTGGCACCTGAGCTACGGAGGCGCTCAACGTGGTAATTGTGTAAATTATGTGCGAATTATTATTTGAATAGTGTATGTGTATCATATCTGCAGAAAATCTCTGTGAAGATGTACATTTGCAGGTATGTGTAAATTTGTATTTATCATTAAATTTTCCCTTAGTGCGGATAGTTATTTAATAATCTATTGCATCACCTATGATTGGGTTAGCATGTAGATGATAAATAAATGTATTATATTCCATCCCACATTAACTGTTGGAATTAACACTTTAGATATTCAGCTATTGCGTTTGGGTTGGGTTTTGATCAACGACCTATAATATACTACATAGACTGGCTGGGAAGGGCTCATACATAGCTCATAGCTGAGGAAAGTTTCAACAAGTCCGCCATGTTTCCTGGGGTCACTCTTCAGCCATGACGAATAGAACTCTATTCGTCATGTTTCAGCTGTTAGTTTTCAACAAGGAAAGATGCCTAAGTCGTATTCTGCAATTAATTTACAAATAGAGGGAATACAAGAAGAAATATAGGCCTATCATTTTATAAGTGAGTATTTGTTCCTTGCTGCCACCAGAAAATATGGCGTAGCAGCTTACTACTTCCTTCAAAGATGGCGGGTCTTCCGCCAGAGATGTTTGTCCAGTAATTACGCATCCTCTGGTTGTGTTGTTTCTCTCTCCCCTTTGTCTAAAGAGTACCTGTCTTCCTTTTTTTTTGCTTTGTTCTGGAACCTCATTTGTTTAAGAATTATCTCTATATTAAGAGAGTTCACTAAAAATATGTTTGACAAATCCGTCCGTCCGTTCTGCCGGACCGAGTTGCTTCATTTTTGTTTTATTCCCTCAGGAACTAGCTGCCGGTGAATCATGAACCATTGATAGGTCTCTAAGTTCAGCCAACTTCCTATAGATTAATCTATATACAGTATATAAAATAAGAGTTTTGTCTGTACATAACTCAGAATTTAAAAGGAATGCAATGTTTGTATCGGCCGTGACCATACTAACAAGTAAATGCACTTTTTAATTTTCCGTAATATTTGTATGTATGTATGTATGTACGTACGCGGATCACGAGAAAAGTGCTAAAGAGAATTTAATGAAAATCGGTATGTGAAGTCGGGGAATAAGTCGCTACAATCTAGGCCATAAATAATTTTATTCACGCTGAGTGAAATGGTAGTTTAGGGGAAGGCCTAAAATTTAATTTTCAAATATTTATGTTATCAGTGGTCCTATAGATAAATGTCCGGCTCCAAGGCTAAATGCTTAAGTCACAGGGGTCCCGGATTGGATTCTCGGCCGGGTCGGAGATTTTAACCTTAAATGATTAATTCCCGTGGCTCTGGGACTGGGTGTTTGTGCTGTCCCCAACATCCTTGCAAATCACACACGACACATACACTATCCTCCACCACAATAACACGCAGTTACCTACACATGGATGAGCCGCCCACCCTCATCGGAGGGTCTGCCTTACAAGGGTTACACTCGGCTAGAAAAAGTCACACGAAATTATTATTATGGATAAATACTACGCACCTGAATTATATATAATTAAATTTCCGATCATGTATGTATTATACATTTTTACTTTACAGGCTATAACAGAGATATTCATGAATTTGGTTTTTTGTTGCTAAGTCCATATCAGCGCCCAATCACGAGAAAATGTGTAAACAGAATTTAGTGAAAATCGGTATGTAAAGTAGAGGAATAAGGAACTACAGTCTACGCTATAAATAATGCTATTCACCCTGGTTGAAATGGTAGTTTAAGAGAAGGTCCCCCAAATTTAATTTTTGATTACCTTCATATCGAAAAGTACTACATAACAAAAGTTATAGAGAATACGATCTCCGATCATTTATGTTTTATTCAGTTTTACCGTACCGAGTATGATAAGAGTGGTGGTGGTGATTATTGTTTTAAGAGGTAGTACAACTAGGCAACTCTCCTCTATATAACACTAATCAGAGAGAAAAAAACGGAAGGGGTCCGACACTTCGAAGAATGAAGACATCGGCCTAAGAAAGACAAGGGGCACGGAGGGCGTGAAAATGAAAGACTCCCTAGGCCTCCATACGTAATACTGTCGGGGTCAGAGGAGGACAAGACTTGACCAAGGGAGGTCGGATAGGTTAGATGAAAGTGGGAAGCGTGGCACACGTAAGTGGAAGCAATGCCAGGACTCAGCTAAGGACCCCATGTTTGCAAACCCACCCTCCCAAGTTCAGAGCCTGTGGGGCCACATTTAGTCGCCTCTTACAGCAGACAGGGGCTACCGTGGGTTTTATTTTACCATCCTCACCCACAGGGGGACGACGATAATAAGAATTTAGATTTCTTCTTCTTAATCTGTTTACACTCCAGGGTCGGTTTATCCCTCGGACTCAGCGAGGGACCCCACCTCTACCACCTCAATGGCAGTGTCCTGAAGCTTCAGAGTCTGGGTCAGGGATACAACTGGGGAGGATGACCAGTGCCTCGCCCAGGCAGCCTCACCTGGTATGCTGAACAGGGGCCTTGTGGGTGGATGGGAAGACTGGAAGGGACAGGAAAGGAAGAGGGAAGGAATCGGCCGTGGCCTGACGTTAGGTACCATCCCGGCAATTGCCTGGAGGAGAAGTGGGAAACCACGGAAAACCACTTCCAGGATGGCTGAGGTGGGAATCGAACCCACCTCTACTCAGTTGACCTTCCTAGGCTGAGTGGACCCGGTTCGAGCCCTCGTACCACTTTTCAAATTTCGTGGCAGACCCGGGAATCGAACCCGGGCCTCCGGGGGTGGCAGCTAATCACACTAACCACTACACCACAGAGGCGGACTAGATTATTTTATCAGTCCATATCAACACCGAGTATTGCTTACATGGAATTATTGTTCAATCGTGTTAACGGGCCATGGATTTTATCGTGATTGTCTCAAGGTGTGAAAACGCACGGTCATCGGTCCATATCGAAAAGAGAAATTGTGAAGATGATTATAAAATTGAGAAAAAGCTCATGAAGGAACGATCGCTTGAATAAGAAGATAAGACTGAATCATGAAAGAAGGGAGGACTCACTTTACATAAGATGCCCTAATATCACAGAGTGGGAAGAAAACTAAAAATAATGTTATTTGCTTTACGTCCCACTAACTACTCTTTTACGGTTTTTGGAGACGCCGAGGTGCCGAAATTTAGTCCCGCAGGAGTTCTTTTACGTGCCAGTAAATCTACCGACACGAGGCCGACGTATTTGAGCACCTTCAAATACCACCGGACAGAGCCAGGATCGAACCTGCCAAGTTGGGGTGAGAAGGCCAACGTCTTAAGCGTCTGAGCCACTCAGCCCGGCGGGAGAAAACTAAACGTCAAGGCCTACAATATAGAAAGCTCATAAAATTGATCAACAATAACATTACATTAACCATTGTTTGATGTAATGTGCTTTGTGTCGTCTGCTGCCAGTTATCTCCGATAGATGGGATCACTGCTGCGTACCGAGTATAACAGCCTGACTGAATATTGGCGGGAAGTAGCTGGGGAGTTAGACAACTCTCTTCTTTAGCATGCTATTTCTCTGTTTCATAAATTGTCTGATGCTACTGGTACGTAGCACACTGGTTCATCATAGTATTCCAGCTATTCGATCTCTACTCCGAGGCACTGATTGGAATGAGCAGTGTGCATATTTATCAGAATAATGGCAGAGGAGTGTTCGCGGCTGTCTGCGAGCTGGTCATTCCAGCTCTGGAACTTTGGAATGTTAGATCGGCAGCGTTAAAAGTGAGAAAATGTGCGGTTTTTCATTTGATCGAGTATTTTGTCTGATAACATTGCTTTTAATCGCGGCATTCCTACTGACGTCGTTGTAATGACCTATGTTGACTTCAGTTGGGAAAACCACAAAGACAGTCTTTCTCAGAATTCCATTGCGAAGCACGGATACATCAGCTAGTCATAAAATAAAATCATTACCGAGCTCGATAGCTGCAGTCGCTTGAGTGCGGCCAGTATCCAGTATTCGGGAGGTAGTAGGTTCGAACCCCACTCTCGGCAGCCCTGAAGATGGTTTTCCGTGGTTTCCCATTTTCACACCAGGCAAATGCTGGGGCTGTACCTTAATTAAGGCCACGGCCGCTTCCTTCCCACTCTCAGCCCTTCCCTGTCCCATCGTCGCCATGAAACCTATCTGTGTCGGTGTGACGTAAAGCTACTAGCAAAAAAAAAAAATCATTAAATGATCACTTCAATAATTGCAGGGGAAGGCTTACTCTAACCCGCAATACATTCTGTATTCAGCAGATTGCTAAGCGACTAACACCTACATTAATATTCTGATGTTTGATTACCACCTGTCAAGCCAGGGAGTATACACTTCCTCTGATCACGGAAGAATACTATTCCTGCTAGATAGATTTTGATTCTCTAACCTCTCCCAGCTTCCAAATATATTCAACACATGACAAAGCGTTCTTAATTACTTACATGCTGGTAAGAGAAAAAAGTCTACGTACAAACAGACCCCATAATGACATACGCCTTAGAAATTATCTGGGAACACTTATCTAAGGATAACCTAGCTAGACTGGAAATAATGAAGGTCATGTATCTTTAGAAAGTTCTCTGCCTGTCAAAAAACGCTCCTTCAAGACCAGCTTATGAGGCTCAAGACAACAGTTCTATATAGATGAACTGCGATTAAAAATACCCTTGCCTTCTACGACACAATGCCAAGCTTTACATCAAGAACTACAGGATAAAAAAAAAGCGAATATATGGATAGATTTTTACCAAACAGACGGCATGATGGACGAACTGCGGCATACCATAAATTAAATGTTCATAAAACCTTTGAAAAGGCGGAGCAGCACGGGTCCTCTAGTTATTATTATTCTGACGCTTTTCCCACACCTGAGGGTTTGCGGGTGCGAACTGTGTCACACATGTGTATTTGGACCTGTTTTACAGTCGGGTGCCCTTCCAGACGCCAACCCTACGTGGAGGAATTTAATCACTATTTCGTGTTTCTGAGGTGGTTGACAGTGTGGTGTACTGAGATTATATGAACAGCAAAGTGTTGGAACAAACACAAACACTCAGTCCCTGAGTCAGAAGAATGAATCAATTGCGATTAAAACCTCCAAGTCGGTTTGGAATCGAACCCGGGCCCCTCTGAACCGAAGGCCCCTAATCTGGCCATTCAGACAAGGAGTCGGATATTATTACTATCTCGGAATTCAAACTTTAGAAGTACAACCCGTGGAGTTCCCTGCCCTGTCGTGAAGAGTATGGCTGCGCAGGTAGGTGTTAGATATAAAACCTGTTTTACATTCTTAAGGTTACTCTTGAGGCTAAAAGTGGAACATTCTTCATTTTTGACCTTCTAGAACTTTATTGAGATTTTGAAAATAAGGTGATCTTTCTTCTCGTTTTCAGAGCCATATGTGCTCGTGAAGGTCGCAAACGACCTAAGGAATGGGAACAACAAGATACAAATAAAGGCTTCTAAAGGAGATAAATCATAGCATAAGAAAGAAAACATCATAAAACTTGCTGGATATGGCAGCCTGAATACGAGAGAAAGCTGTTTGGAACTTCCGATAGTGTTGCTTAGGCGCAGTTAGCTAGAACTCCACCACGACAGAACTGGACGTTGAAGGGAGCAATTCCATTCACTAAAGTTGCCTGTTACTGATCAAGTAACGAATATTTAAGAATAACTTAAATATTATATGTAAGCGGTCAGCCTATTCAACACATATGTAATTTATTAAATCTAGAGCATGCTCCTTTCCCTAAGGGACATCATCAGGTAGAACAAATCACACAATTATTTCTATCTGATAACATTGTGTGATTTATTCTAGCTGATGGTGTCCCTTCGGGGAAGAAACATGCACTAGATTTAATAAATTATATATGTACTGAATAGGCGGACCGCTTAAATATAATATTTTTATTCTCAAATATTCGCTACTTGATTTTATAGTCAATACGGGGTTTTATCTAAAATGAAGCTGCTAAAGCTTGTTACATGTAATGTTTTAACTGTGTTATCCTCTTCCCAGATTTTCTAGAATATTAGTTTCAAACATCGTCGGGAAAGAAACAATACGTCGTATGTTACAATGCTCTATCTATACATTATTTTCCATACAACTGGTCACGCCTTCCAGCCTCATATGGATAAGCAGGCCATTATAACACGTCCGTTGTGTTCATGTTTGTACACGAAGGTGTAAAGGAGAATAATCCTTAGTCTAAATAGAGTACACTGTACGAGTGCGTAAATACGTGACGCATACAAATATTCCTAAAGAGCGGAACTGTATGGTTCATTTTCTTTTATACGTGAGCATAGGAAAACTAAGAGAGCGGAAACTAACCAAAAATATAGCTTCCGATTGAAGTAGCTAAATAAATTTCATGTAACTCAATCGTCATAAATTTCCAGTGTTTCGTCCCAGTGCATCATGTGTTCATCGGTTACATACCGCACCTTCCCCATGCCGCACTGGGGCGAAACGCTGGTAATAGGGAACATGCATGATCCGGGGTTTTAATTAAAAATATGCTAATCTGATTCAAAATTTCATGCAGAATTCAAAAATGTGATCAGAATGTACAAATAATAACTCCAAACGTGATAAAAATCTACGAAAATGTCACGTCACGCAAGCACGCGATCTCATTGGTCTGACGTCATCGTACAGGTTGACTGAATTAGCAGACGAAATAACACAGTGTGCTGTGAGAAGCAGGATACACTTCGCGTGTTTCTACTTTACGTTAGTGTCTAGTATGGTTAAATTCGAGGTCTATACATTGGATAATAATCTGAGTGGTATATTTTAGACTTAAAATGAATCCTGCGCAGACAGTGAGGCAGAAAACTTATAAATGGTGTAGAGTTCCGATGTGCAATAGCACATCGCATACCATACCAAACAAATTGTTTATAAATGTTCCAAAGACGCTAAAACTAGGAAGAAATGGATTTTGGCGAGCCGGAGAAATGCTGGTGATATATCGGAAAAGTTTACAGTTTATATATATATATATTTTTAATATTTTAACGTAAGATGAATTTGTTTGAATTTTCAAATCACTTTTCCATGTCAGCTGTTCTAGTGGTAAAACTTTAAATTGTAATGTATAATGCTTTATTTAAATGCTTCAATTACGTCTTGGACACGAGGCTGACGTATTTGAGCACCTTCAACTACCACCGGACTGAACCAAGTTGGGGTCAGAAGGCCAGCACCTCAACAGTCTGAACCACTCAGCCCGACTTGTGAAGTCATATTTATCTTTATCATGTTTAACTTTTTCCCTCCACAAAGATATTTAATTCTCTTTCATGGGCCCTGGAAGTGGGTAGGCCAGTTGTCCCAACCATAAATATATATTTTTTTGGGAATGATAGATTATAGCCCTATAGTAGGCCTACTATGATCTTTCTTTCTTTCCTTCTTTCTTTCTTTCTTAATCAGTTTATCCTTCAGGGTTGGTTTTCTCTCGGACTCAGCGAGGGATTTCACCTCTACCACTTCAAGGGCAGTGTCCTGAAACGTTGAGACTTTGAGTATGGTGATGAAACTGGTGAGGAGGGCCATTACCTCGCCCAGGCGGCCTCACCCGTTATGCTCAACAGGGGACTTGTTGGAGGATGGGAGGATCGGAAGGGATAGACAAGGAAGAGGGAAGGAAACGGCCGTGGCCTTAGGTGCCTGGAGGAGAAGTAGGAAAATACGAAAAACCACTTCGAGGATGGCTGAGGTGGGATTCGAAACCCTTCTACTCAGTTGACCTCCCGAGGCTGAGTAGACCCCGTTCCAGTCCTCGTACTATTTGTTTTCAACTTTCATGGCAGAGCCGGGAATCGAAACCGGGCCTCCGGGAGTGGCACACATTAACCACTACACCACAGAAGCGGACTAGTGCTATAATGCTACCTATATGTTTATGTTAGTGCTGAAATCCGATTTCTTACTTTACTAATGCTGAAAGCCCGAAAATGTAATGTTATTCTTTAATAGGGGAATCAGTCTAGAAGGAAATGTTGAAAGTGATGTGATATCTATCCAGGTTCGTTGTTATCCTAATACTATGGGTTACAGTACATTGCACGTATATAAAAGACGCCACTTACAAACTTGCTTGTTATCCGCGAATTTCTGCGGCCACAAAAGTCACATTTTTCAAGAATGATGACATCTACACAGGGTAGATTGTCTGACTGTGCTGTTTCGAACCTTTCTTCTGTCATTTCGAAGTTACTCGCGATCATGAATAATAAACAATCGGCTTTTAGCAACGGCTGATGCACAACGGCTGGTAGAGCTCCATGCGGTACTGGATCGTGACGTCACAGCGCGCCGCTTACGTCAGAGGCCGTTTCACTCGCCTTGCGGAAAGGCACTATTAAACATTTTTTTAATGGTAGAAAACAAGGCAACATACCACAATGTAATACGTTTACGTACTATTTCATTGGTGTACTTTTCCAAAAAAATATTTTTGAAAATTATGCATGTTCCCAATTTGTGACGACTGAGTTTCCTAAAATTGCGGAAATTGTTCTGATGGACTCGATATCCATGTGTGGCTAAGAGGCGTACCACAATGGATAGGAAGAGCACTGTGACATATTGTTCTTTGTGTTTGAGTCATCACTCCATAGACATGCTTGATGCAGCCACCCTATCCTATGCTAACCTTTTCATTCCTACGTAACTATTGCATCCTACATCTGCTCTAATCTGCTTGTCATATTCATACCTTGGTCTACCCTTACCGTTCTTACCATCTACACTTCCTTCAAAAACCAACTGAACAAGTCCTGGTTGTCTTAAGATGTCTCCTATCATTCTGTATCTCCTTCTGGTCAAATTTAGCCAAATCGATCTCCTCTCACCAATTCGATTCAGTATCTCTTCATTCGTGATTCGATCTATCCAACTCACCTTCAGTATTCTTCTGTAACACCACATCTCAAAAGCTTCTATCTTTCTTTCTGAGCTAGTTATCGTCCATGATTCACTTCCATGCATTGCCACGCACCAGATGAAAGTCTTCAGAAACATCTTTCTAATTCCTATTTCAATGTCTGAAGTGAGCAAATTTCTTTTCTTAAGAAAGCTCTTCCTTGCTCGTGCTAGTCTGCATTTTATGTTCTCCTTACTTCTGCCATCGTTAGTTATTTTACTTCCAAAGTAACAATATTCGTCTACTTCCTTTAAGACTTCATTTCCTAATCTAATATTTCCTGCATCGCCTGTCTTCGTTCGAATGCACTCTATTACTTTTGTTTTGGACTTATTTATTTTCATCTTGCACTCCTTACCCAAAACTTCGTCCATACATTTCAGCAACTTCTCGAGATCTTCTGCAGTCTCAGATAAAATAACAATATCAAACAAGTTGTTTTACGTCGCACCGACACAGATGGATCTTACGGCGACGGTGGGACAGGAAAGGGCTAGGAGTGGGAAGGAAGCGACCGTGGCATTAATTAAGGTACAGCCCCATCATTTGCCTGGTGTGAAAATGGGAAACCACGGAAAACCATCTTCAGGGCTGCCGACAGTGGGGTTCGAACCCACTATCTCCCGAATACTGGATACTGGCCGCACTTAAGTGACTGCAGCTATCGAGCTCGGTAAATAACAATATCATCGGCAAATCTCAAAGTTTTGATTTCCTCGCCTTGGAATGTGATTCCCTTTTCAAATTCCTCTTCGATTTCTTTTACTGCCTGTTCTATGTAAACATTAAAAATGAGGGGGGTGGGGGGCACTGTGACATACGAGGTTTTTTCTCTCCAAGGACGATATACTTCGCCATTAACTCTTAGCAGTCGAATAAGTATGGATGAGTTCATAAATTTACTCTCACTATTCGCAGCAATGCTTTCCGTCTAGGATTAAAATGGTAACAGCAGTGAGAATAGCATATCTGCCACCTTGAATTTCCGTAAAATGTACGAATGTTTGGTGTACTTAAAAAAATATGAATGAACTGCAATATTGTACGATTTTTCAATGCATGTCTGCACCTGAGTCCCGTTTCCTAACACGGGGTCGGGAATGAGCTGAGATGAAATTATATGGCAGGTTTTTACGGCCGGATGCCCTTTCTGTCGCCAACCTCAGTCAAGGAGTTAAAAATTATAATAATAGTCTAGCCTCAGCTGCCGAGTCCAGACATTTTAATTTGACGCCATCTGGTTGTCTGCTCGTCAGTTACGACGTTCCGTTTTACCGTTGGCCTTCTATAGGTCATTCCGCGTTAAGAAAACTACTGCTCTCATGGACCTACAATGAGCGAACACACCCCCTCCTAGACGCCCATAATTCCTCGTGATTAAGGAATATTAGAATGTACTTTATATTGTATTATGAAAGAAGGAAAAAAAGGATGAGGAATTTTATGCCTGAGTGCTATTAAAATAAATACTGAAGCTTTTCTATTTGATAAATACATTCCAAGGGAGGAAGCTCAATGGCTGAAACAGCCATCGCTTCGTTGCCTTGCTTCATTTCCCTCCTGTGCCGCTCTGCTACATGTATCACGTGAACCGCTACTCTGTGAATCCTGGCAGCTTATAACTGTTGTAAAGAAGACGTCTATTTATGTGTTGCGTATCATTTTTTAGCCTTTATATCAGTGTGGACTTGTCTTGTATTGAGTGAGTGTTATGTGATTAATTAGTCTATGTGTGTGATTTCTTTCTTTAACATTAATACAGTGATTTATTTACTTTATGGATGAGACTGAGGAAGAAACGAAGTAAAAAGTAAACTGTGCTTAATTTTCAGCGTATTTTTTTCTCCCTTTTACCTTGAACTTAAAAACGAGTTTCACAAATTCATGTTCCGCTGTTTTGCCGTTATCCTACGAACATCAAAATGAACTCCTCTAACCTCCCCTCCCCCCAATCCCCTAGAGTTCCTGAATATTATCTCCAGCTTAGTTTCTTCTACCTTTTACCTCGAAGTTAAATAAAGAATTTCACACAGTTACATGCCACCGTTTTCTCGTGATGCTGTTGAACAAAGGGGTTCGATATGGAGACCCTGTTGTCATAAGAACCAAACCCCATCGCGCTACAGCCCCGAAGAGCCTGGGCCTACCAAGCGACCGCTGCTCAGCCGGAAGGCCTACAGATTACTAGGTGTCGTGTGGTCAGCACGACGAATCATCACGGCCGTTATTCTTGGCTCTCTAGACCGGGGACGCCATCTCACCGTCAGATAGCTCCTCAATTCTAATCACGTAGGCTGAGTGGACCTCGAACCAGCCCTCAGATTCAGGTAAAGATCCCTGTGTTGTCATAAGATCAGTACCCTTTTCTTAACATGGAATGTCCGACTCGTTGGCTGAACGGTCAGCGTACTGACCTTCGGTTCAGAGGGTCCCGGGTTCGATTCCCGGCCGGGTCGGGGATTTTAACCTTAATTGGTTAATTCCAATGGCACGGGGGCTGGGTGTATGTGTTGTCTTCATCATCATTTCATCCTCATCAAGACGCACAAGTCGCCTATGGGAGTCAAATAGAAAGACCTACACCTGGCGAGCCGAACCCGTCCTGAGATATCCCGGCACTAAAAGCCATACGACATTTCATTTCATTTCAACATGGAATGAGCTATAGATGACAGACTAAACCGAAACATAAACAGGTTCGAGGAAGGACATTCCAGGGATCATTAAAGAACAGGGGGGAGTGTGTATGTAAGGACTTACAGAAGGTAGACGTATTCAGTCAGCAATATTCGTAAAGGTAGTTGCATATAAAGATAATGTCCAGATAGAGGAGGCGACTAATAATGGTGAAATGCTGAAATTTACCTATGATAATAAATACATTTATAAAAAGATACAAAAGTTGAAAGCTAGAAAGGCAGCCGGGATTGATAAGATTTATTGCTTTCTTCTTGTTTGAAGGGGCCTAACATCTAAGGCGATCGGCCCCATGATATTTCTGGAGATATATTAAAGGTTATGGGTTGGGATATAGTGCCATGTCCGAAATAATTTGATTACTGTTTGCATGAAGGAGCGATACCAAATGAATGGAGAGTTGCAATAGTCGCTCCAGGGTACAAGGGGAAGGATGACAGCATAAAGCGGATAATTATAGGCCAGTCAGCTTGACATGTGTAGTTTGTAAGCTCTGGGAAAACATTCTTTCTGATTATGTTGGACACTTTTGCGAAATTACTAACTGGTTCGATAGAAGGCAGTTCGGGTTTAGAAAAGGTTATCCCAGTGAAGCTTAACTTGTAGGATTCCAGAGAGATAGAATAGATATTTTAGATTCAGGTCAAATGGACTATATCACTACTGACCTATCCAAGGCTTTTGGTAGGATAAATCATGGGAGATTACTGACGAAAATGAGGGCAACTGGACTAGACAAAAGAGTAATTAAATGGGTTGCTAAATGTCTAGAATTTCAGAATTTCGGAGAATTAGAATATATAAGGCTATTTGTGGATGATGTTATACTGTACAGAATAGTAAATGAGTTGCAGTTGAACAGCGGATAATGGCAAGATGATAAATGGGAACAATAAACAGATTGTAAGTTTCACAAAAGGAAAAGTCCTTTCAGTTTTAATTACTGTGTTGATGGCATGATAGTACCACATAGCGAACACTGTAAGTACCTAGGCGAAACCTTTATTTAACTGAAATGCACATATCCTGTTCACTTCTTACCACACATGTTGTTGCTATGACCAGAAATTCAACACAATGTCGTAAACCAAAGTGGAAAGTCCTTCAATTAATTCACATAGAGCACAAAAAGGAACATTGCAATATCTGGTAGGCCCTCCATGTGCCCGTATTACTGTCTCACATCTTTGAGGCATGTTCCTGATAAGTTTGCGAACAGTTTCTTGTGGAATGTTGTCTCACTCCTCAAGAAAGAACCTCAGCAAGTTGTTCAAGAGTCTGAGGTGCTACAAGACGGCCCAGAAGTTGTATGTCCAACGTACCCCATAAATGCTCAATTGGATTGAGGTCAGGACACGGAGCAGGCCAGTCTAATGTTTGAATCGCGAAGTCCTGTAGAGTTTCCATGGTGACTGCTGCTGAATGCGCTCTCGCACTGTCGAGTTACAGAACAAACTGGGAACATATTACAACTGCATTGGGCATAACATGATCCAGTACAATCTCGTTGATGTACCTCTGAGCATGAAGTCGGCCTCTGATTACCTGAAGATCCGACTGGCCATCAATTGTGATGCCACATCACACCATTACTGAGCTGCAGCCAAATCTGTCCATTTCCTGGACTGCTACTTCATTATCATGTTCACCACGACAACGATAGACACGTGTCCGTCCGTTCACCGTGTTAGACGAAAGCGGGACAATACATTGCGCCAGTGACGTAACTGCCAGTTCCTATGGTCGTCAGCAAATCGAAGTCGATCTCTCTTGTGCCGAACAGTTAATTGAGACCTTATGAGGTCTTCTTGGTCTTAAATCTGCCTCTAGGAGTTTATTGCGTATTGTTTGATCACTGAAAACGCTCTTAGAACATACTGTAGGTCCCGGGCAATCGCAGAGCGCTGGCGGAGAGAACAATTCACCAAATATCGGTCTTCTCTCTCCCTTGCTCTGGCTATCGTGTGTATGAACTAGTTTTACGAAATCATTTTCAAGCCCTCCCTACAACAGCTGAAGCCACACGAAGCCCTGTAGCCACTGCACGAGTAGATCAACCTTCTTGTAGTAGTGGCACTGCCCGAACACATCCTGTCTCATTCAAACACCTCATTTCGGCTCATGAAACGTACACAAAGAGTATAGAGACGTACTCTTTATTTACACTCACTAGATGCCATTGCTCGTCCATTTTACTCTGAGGCATAGCACGATACATTTGACTACTGCCTGAAAGCTATGGTTTTCCAACGAAATGTGGAGGATTCAACTCATTCTTAAAACATTTCGGAAGAATAGGATCAACGGTATATATCTCAATCACGGACTACTTACATGGTGCACACGATCAAATTCTTGTCCCTCTATTTTTAGCAGTATATTAACACCTATAATTTTTTTTTTGCTAGGGGCTTTACGTCGCACCGACACAGAAAGGTCTTATGGCGACGATGGGATGGAAAAGGCCTAGGAGTTGGAAGGAAGCGGCCGTGGCCTTAGTTAAGGTACAGCCCCAGCATTTGCCTGGTGTGAAAATGGGAAACCACGGAAAACCATTTTCAGGGCTGCCGATAGTGGGATTCGAATCTACTATCTCCCGGATGCAAGCTCACAGCCGCGCGCCTCTACGCGCACGGCCAACTCGCCCGGTACCTATAATTAATTCCATGGTAAGAAAGCATATTGCTCTTATGGACCTACAAGGAGTGAACACACCCTCTCTTAGACACCCATAATTCCTCGTGATTAAGGAATATTATAACGTACTTGGTAGCCCATGAGTTGTTAAAATAACTACTGAAGCTTTTCTATTTCACAAAAACATTCGGAGGGAGGAAGCACAATGGCGGGAATAGCCATCACTTTGTTACCTTCCTTCATTTTCCTTCTGAGATGCTCTGGTACATGCATCGCGTAATCCGTTACGTTGTAAATCGCCGGCAGCTTATCAGTGTTGAAGAAATGTCATCTATTTATTTGTAAGTGTGTTCTGTACAGTAGTTGTTACTGAAGATTTTGATGCTGTGGTGTGAAGCAATAAATCACGGCATGACTTGTGCTGAATAGAAATTCACTATGATTTTTATCTCTGCTTGGTTGTATTAGGGGCTGCCTGGCCGAGGCGGCAAAGGCGTGCTCGGTTTGCCCAGAAGGACGTGGGTTCGAATCCCCGTCAGGAAGTCGTAACATTTAAGAAACGAGCTTTACACTTCCGGAGGTGCATATGGCCCTGTGGTTCACTCAGCCCATACCAAAAATGAGTAGCAGGTTAATTCCTGGGGGCAAAGGCGGCCGGGCGTAGAGCTAACCACTCTACCCCATCACATGCCGAGGTTAACAATGGTGGAAGCCTTTACCTTCCACTCCTCCAAGGGCCTTCACGGAGGTGACTTTGCTTTTTTGCTTTCCTTGGTTTTATTATTTAGCTTTTGTTCCTTAAGCTCATTCTATTTTTGCCATATTTTTACAACTTTTTCTCAAGCGCATTCAATTGTTACCATTCTTTTCGCGGGACTATATGACGGCCCAATAGTACCCGGCGTTGCTTGGGTATATTTATCAAATGCAATTAAGTGCATCCGCCACCCCGTGCCTATAAAAATAGCTGTTGTCTATTTTCTGCCAGTTTGCCTTGAACTTATATACTGAGGGTTTTTATGTGCAGTAGTTTACCCATGTTACTGTAAAACATAAATAAGTTCCCCCGCCCCTCCTTACAACCACTGTACCTTAGATTTTTTTAAAAATTACAGCTTAGTTTCTTCATTCTTTTAATTTGAACCAAAGTACTGAGTTTCACCAAACAGTTTATGTGCCGCAGTTTTCCCGTGACGCTATTGAGCAGAGCCGTTCGGCATGGCAACCCTGTTGTCATAAGAGCAGTACTGTTTCCTTAACATGACATGACCTACAGGTTCTTGCAGTCTTTCCCATGAGGTTCTATCGCTATGTAAATAGTCTAATGACCGAGAAATACGTACGATGTATATAATAATCGCATGCCATTGTTAGAGCCCTGCGCGGATATTAAAAATATTATCCTCATCCGCTCCACATCCGCAAATGGTCATCCGCGGATATTGTATATATTTAGCCACTATATATTACACCGAAGGTGTAGGAATGGATAGATCTCTTAACACAATGCAATAGGCCTGATACCTGTCACAAGACCCTCCCCCACAATCACAGATTTATGAGGGATTTTCTCATGCTACAACTACCGACCTTTTCTCCTTCCTCTCATTAATTGCGGACAGGAGCCAGTTAGGCTTAGATCAGATTTACGGCTTTATAGTCTGAAGGCTCTTTATACATCACCATTATCCCATACCACTGTCAAGAATCGCCTAACCACAAACGAAAATAAAGAGTATACCTGAATGAAAATTAATAAACTTCATTATTTAGAAATGATCAGCAAACTTATCCGCACTGGTGTACAGTTTGCATCCGCCAAGACACTAACATCGCGGTTTTCCTCATCCGTGGAGGGCTCTAGCCGTAGTTTAGCATCACTTTTATCCCAACTTGATGTTCACTATTATCCTTTTTAGAGTTTGCGAACAGGACGTTAGGCTACTGAAAATAACACTAGTCTTGCAGTGCAATACTGAATTTATTTTCACTGAAATTTCCTTAAAAGCTCGATAGTAAATTTTATTAACGATTTATAATGTTTATGTCGAGCGGCTGCTGGGTCTAATTAGAGACTTAATAACTTACTATAAATAAAAGACCTTCATTGAATACAAAAGTGGCCCAGATCAGTCCATGAAGTGACATATGGAGGGCGCTGCCGAGGATAAACCATTCCATATGGAAACTTGCTGTCGTATAAATGTTGTGTCATGCGAGCTCTTTAATAGTCTATACAAAGTGACACTAATGACTCATTGGAATAAGAAACAAGTTATAACTTTCTTTTACTTTATGCAGCGAATGTTGATCACTTGCCGACCTCAGTAAACCTGTCCTGTTTTCTGCGTGCAGTGTATCAACCAGTACGCGGCAGAGCGCAAGATGTTCCATTCCTCCCGGTAGTTCTATAGCAGGGGCTAGAAGGCCACATTGGAAACCGTAGGCATGGTCGCGGGCCACACTTTAATAATAGGCTGATTTTTATAAAATTCCACAAATAAGAGTAAGCAATACAAAAAAGCAAAGTCATCTACGTACAGGGCATGAGGGCCATGGGAGGGGTGGAAGGTAATGGCTTCCACTATTCGTAACCTCGGCACTTGGTGGAGTAGAGTGCTTAGCTCTACGCCCGGCCGCCTTTGCCCCCAGGAATTAACCTGGTACTCATTTTTGGCGTAGGCTGAGTAAACCTCAGGGCCATGTGCACCTCCGAAAGTGGAAATCTCGTTTCTTAAATTTTTCGACTTGCTGATTGGGAATTGGACCCACGTCCTTCCGGGTGAACAGAGCCTCGACCAGGCAGCCCCGCATAATACGCATAGTTCAATAAAAAAATTAACGTTTAACAATTTTAATTACCTAAAACATTATTTTATAATAAAACTAGATGATGTACCCGTGCTTCGCTACGGGATTCTCAGAAAGACTGACTTGGTGGTTTTCCTAACTTAATTCAACATAGGTCATTACAAAAACGTCAGTAGGAATGTAGCGATTGAAAGCAATGTTATGATATAAAATACTCGATCAAATGAAAAACCGCACACTTTCTCACTTTCAACGAAGAGTACTACGGTGTCGATCTAACAGTCCAAAGTTCCAGAGCTGGAATAACCAGGTCGCAGACTGCCGTGAACACTCCTCTGTTATTATTCCGTTAAATATGCACACTACTCAATCCAATCAGTGGCTCAGAGTAGGGATTGTATAGCTCGAATACTATGATGAACTAGTGTGTTACGTACCAGATATATCAGAAGATGTATGAACCAGAGGAATGGCATGCTAAAGAAGAAAGTTATCTTACACCCCAGCTACTTCCCACCCATATACAGGCAGGCTGTTACAGTCGGTACGATCAAGCGAGTTGGAAGTGTGGTTAGGGGCGCGCAGCTGTGAGGTTGCATCCGGGGGATAGTGTATTCGAACCCCACTGCCGGCAACCCTGAAGATGGTATTCGGGAGATGGTGGGTTCGAGTCCCACTGTCGGCAGCCCTGACGATGGTTCTCCGTGGTTTCCCATTTTCACACCAGGCAAATGCCTGGACTGTACCTTAATTAAAGCCACGGCCGCTTCCTTCCACTTCCTAGACTTTTCCTATCCCATCGACGCCATAAGACCTACCTGTGTCGGTGCGACGTCAAGCAAATTTAAAAAATCTCGGTACGCTGCAGTAATCCTATCTATCGGGGATGAGAGGAAAGAGAAGACAAAAAGCACATCACAACAAACAATGGTCAATGTAGTGTTATTGTTGATAAAGTTTATGAGCTTTCTATATTGCAGGCCTTCACATTAGTTTTCTTTCGACTCTGTGATATTAGGGTATCTTACAAAATTATTTATATCGTAGACTGTAGTTCCTTATTCTCAGACTTTACATACCGATTTTCACTAAATTCTGTTTACCCATTTTCTCGTGACTCGGCGCTGATATGGACTTAGTAACAAAAATCCAAATTCATGAATATCTGCGATTATATGCGGTACGGTAACAATGTATAAGACATAAGTGATCGGAAATTTAATAACTACTTACATAACTACTACTAACTTACGACATAACTAAAGTTAGGTTAGTTATGTAGTACACTGACTGATAGAGCAAATGCAACACCAAGAAGGAGTGGTTCGAAAGGGATGAAAGTTGGGGAAAAAACAGAGACGGCACGGATGAATAATTGATGTTTATTTCAAACCGATATGCAGGTTACACAATGCGCACGGCATCGACTCAGTAGGATGTAGGACCACCGCGAGCGGCGATGCACGCAGAAACACGTCGAGGTACAGAGTCAATAAGAGTGCGGATGGTGTCCTGAGGGATGGTTCTCCATTCTCTGTCAACCATTTGCCACAGTTGGTCGTCCGTACGAGGCTGGGGCAGAGTTTGCAAACGGCGTCCAATGAGATCCCACACGTGTTCGATTGGTGAGAGATCCGGAGAGTACGCTGGCCACGGAAGCATCTGTACACCTCGTAGAGCCTGTTGGGAGATGCGAGCAGTGTGTGGGCGGGCATTATCCTGCTGAAACAGAGCATTGGGCAGCCCCTGAAGGTACGGGAGTGCCACCGGCCGCAGCACATGCTGCACGTAGCGGTGGGCATTTAACGTGCCTTGAATACGCACTAGAGGTGACGTGGAATCATACGCAATAGCGCCCCAAACCATGATGCCGCGTTGTCTAGCGGTAGGGCGCTCCACAGTTACTGCCGGATTTGACCTTTCTCCACGCCGACGCCACACTCGTCTGCGGTGACTATCACTGACAGAACAGAAGCGTGACTCATCGGAGAACACGACGTTCCGCCATTCCCTCATCCAAGTCGCTCTAGCCCGGCACCATGCCAGGCGTGCACGTCTATGCTGTGGAGTCAATGGTAGTCTTCTGAGCGGACGCCGGGAGTGCAGGCCTCCTTCAACCAATCGACGGGAAATTGTTCTGGTCGATATTGGAACAGCCAGGGTGTCTTGCACATGCTGAAGAATGGCGGTTGACGTGGCGTGCGGGGCTGCCACCGCTTGGCGGCGGATGCGCCGATCCTCGCGTGCTGACGTCACTCGGGCTGCGCCTGGACCCCTCGCACGTGCCACATGTCCCTGCGCCAACCATCTTCGCCACAGGCGCTGCACCGTGGACACATCCCTATGGGTATCGGCTGCGATTTGACGAAGCGACCAACCTGCCCTTCTCAGTCCGATCACCATACCCCTCGTAAAGTCGTCTGTCTGCTGGAAATGCCTCCGTTGACGGCGGCCTGGCATTCTTAGCTATACACGTGTCCTGTGGCACACGACAACACGTTCTACAAAGACTGTCGGCTGAGAAATCACGGTACGAAGTGGGCCATTCGCCAACGCCGTGTCCCATTTATCGTTCGCTACGTGCGCAGCACAGCGGCGCATTTCACATCATGAGCATACCTCAGTGACGTCAGTCTACCCTGCAATTGGCATAAAGTTCTGACCACTCCTTCTTGGTGTTGCATTTGCTCTGTCAGTCAGTGTATTTATGGATGCGACCACTAATAACATAAATAACTTATTTGAGAATTACATTTCAGACCTTCCCCTAAACTACCATTTCACTCAGCGTGAATAAAATAATTTGTAGCCTAGATTGCAGTGGTTCATCACCCGTCATTACATACCGAATTTCATTAAATTCTCTTCAGCCGTTTTATCGTGATGCGTGTACATACATACATACATACATACAAACATACATACATACATACATACATACATACATACATACATACATACATACAGACAGACAGACAGACAGACAGACAGACAGACAGACAGACAGACAGACAGACAGACAGACAGACAGACAGACAGACAGACAGACAGACAGACAGACAGACAGACAGAAATTACGGAAAAGTAAGAAATGCATTTCGTTGTCACTGTGGACATAACCGACACAGAAATAACATTCCTTTCAAATTCTGAGTAATGTACAGACAAAACTCTTATTTTATATATATAGATTTATCGATACGATCACTAATAACATAAATAACTTATTTGAGAATTACATTTCAGGCCTTCCCCTAAACTACTATTTTACCCAGCGTGAATAAAATAATTTATAGCCGAGCTTGTAGTGGTTTATCACCCGACATTACATACCGATTTTCATCAAATACTCTTCAGCCGTTTCCTATTGATGCGTGTACAGACAGACAGACAGACAGACAGACAGACAGACAGACAGACAGACAGACAGACAGACAGACAGACAGACAGACAGACAGACAGACAGACAGACAGACAGACAGACAGACAGACAGACATTACGGAAAAGTAAAAAAATGCATTTTCTTGTTACTGTGGACATGGCCGATACAGAAATACCATTCTTTTCAAATTCTGAGCAATGTACAGACAAAACTCTTATTTTATATATATATATATATATATTGCACAAAATATCGAAATTAAAAATGAACGCTATTATACCCAGGACAATTGAATTTGAAAGGAGAGCACCCAACAATGTCAGTTCATTTGAATTAACACATTCCCTGCGGCAGTGAATTTTGATAGCCGGCTGAGTGGCTCAGACGGTTAAGGAGCTGGCCTTCTAACCCCAACTTGGCAGGTTCGATCCTGGCTCAGGCCGGTGGTATTTGAAGGTGCTTAAATACGACAGCCTCGTGTCGGTAGATTTACTGGCACGTAAAAGAACTCCTGCGGGTCTAAATTCCGGCACCTCGGCGTCTCCGAAGACCGTAAAAGTAGTTAGTGGGACGTAAAGCAAATAACATTGATTGGATTTTGATAACTTAATTTTACGTCGTATCGGCCCACCGGTAATCCGATGCTGCCTGCAGTTATTATCTGTTCGGGTCACCGGTGACCTGACGAATTTGACTTTGGTTGGTCCCTACTACTCATATGAAATCCAAAACAATGCTGGAGCACTTGTGTGCGTTATTTCTGAGGAGACAATCCGTTGTATTTACCTCTGCGACAGTTTTCCGGTTCCACAAGTGCGTGACCCAGAAAAGACACCGGAATTAAATGTTAGTTTCTCGTTAATTGGTCTGTTTTATGGGAATATCATAGGCGTATGTTAATTATTTTCATATTATGTTTAGTAATAAAGTACTAGTCCGCCTCTGTGGTGTACCCTGTAGTGGTTAGTGTGATTAGCTGCCACCCCCGGAAGCCCGGGTTCGATTTCCGGCTCTGCCACGAAATTTGAAAAGTGGTACGAGGGCTGGAACGGGGTCTACTCAGCCTCGGAAGGTCAACTGAGTAGAGGGGGGTTCGATTCCCACCTCAGCCATCCTGAAAGTGTCTTCCGTGGTTTCCCACTTCTCGTCCAGGCAAATGCCGGGATGGTACCTAACTTAAGGCCACGGCAGCTTCCTTCCCTCTTCCTTGTCTATCCCTACCAATCTTCCCATCCCCCGCAAGGCCCCTGTTCAGCATAGCAGCTGAGGCCGCCTGGGCGAGGTACTGGTCATCCTCCCCAGTCGTATTCCATGGCCGAATGTCTGAAGCTCCAGGACACTGCCCTTGAGACGGTAGAGGTGGGATCCCTCGTTGAGTCCGAGGGAAAATCCGACCCTGGAGGGTAAGCTGATTAAGAGAGAAAGAATAAAATACTATCACAAAAGACGAGTCTGTACGTAGGGTTAATATCAGATACTGAAGAAAATCACGGTCATTGTCATCATTTTTCTCCAAATAATGAGCAATTCATCCGGGTTCTTGTACAGTCCTAAACATCCTTCTTTTTCGGTGCCACCGGTGTGTCAGAATGTGAAGGCTCCATGTCTAAAAAACGAAATGGGCCTTAACTTGGTTGTTAATATTATATACGGAAAATAATAAACATATCAATAAGTACTCCAATAAATACGTCCGGCTCCATGGCTAAATGGTTAGCGTGCTGGCCTTTGGTCACAGGAGTCTCGGGTTCGATTACCGGCAGAGTCGGGAATTTTCACCATCATTGGTTAATTTCCCTGGCACGGGGGCTGGGTGTATATGTTGTCTTCATCATAATTCCATCCTCATCACGACGCGCAGGTCGCCTACCGGCATCAACTCGAAAGACCTGCACCTGGCGTATCGAACCCGTCCTGGGGTTTCCCGGCACTGAAAGCCATGCGCCATTTCATTTCCAATAAATATAAATGTGAAAACTTATATTTGCTTACCTGAGAGCAATGTAGAAAGGAATAGGTTACACGAGATGTCAGAAGCGTGGCACTCCTCGTATTAAACAATAATTTACCATCTGTAGGCCCAGGCTTCATTCGCCGTAACCGCACAAACGATTCCCGCGTAAAAATATAGATTTGGCAACAATCCGAACACAGGGTGACCCGATCGAAACTAGCTGTATGCCTTTACTTCAATAGGAACACTATGTTGCTGTTAGTTATCGGAAATTTGTAACTAGGACGTAGTTACTCACTCCTCAATTTCGGGAAGTTCGCACCGACGGATAAGAATAACCTTTTTGGGACACATGGTGACCCGAACCGCCGGCCCCGTGGTGTAGGGGTAGCGTGCCTGCCTCTTACCCGGAGGCTCCGGGTTCGATTCCCGGCCAGGTCAGGGATTTTTACCTGGACCTGAGGGCTGGTTCGAGGTCCACTCAACCTACGTGATTACAATTGAGGAGCTATCTGACGGTGATATAGCGGCCCCGTGCTGACCACACGACACCTCGTAACATGCAGCCCTTCGGGCTGAGCAGCGGCCGCTTGGTAGGCCAAGGCCCTTCAAGGGCTGTAGTGCCATGGAGTTTGGTTTTTGGTGTCACGACCGCGAAGAACGTGTTAATGTTTTACAAATGACAAAAAGTGAAAACAATACCTAAAGATAAACTGAGATGAATAATGGAATCAAAAAAACTTTAAGGAGAGCAATTTAGTGGGAGTAGCGTGAAGGGAACAATGATATATAGTTGCAAGAGCCTAAAATTCCAGCAGTGTACTTCTAGGAGAACTTCCGTGAGTGTACCTGTGTACCAGCCAGAACTACCAATGCGAGAAGAACGAAGAACAGAAACCGCTTCTTACACGAATTACAATTAAAGTTGTACCGGGCGGTACACCTCTACGCGACGCAAGTTCATATCTTGCGCCAATTGAAACTTCTCTACTGGAGAAACCCGGAACTTTAACCACCGAACTAACTCTACTTGTTATCAGAAGATGTCACTGAGTGTTTTTGATTTGCTTTTGTTTTTCATTGATCAAGAAGTGTGGACATTCTCTAACAGATGTCTCTACCAAAAACTATGGTAATACACTCTGGCGCAATGGAATGAACTCTCTTGAAGAAATTTTGTATTCCTAAGTTTTGTCTTTACTCGCCTCGTTCTTCAGACAGCAGATCTTCAACAAGGTAATGGCCTTTTAACATCTTTATTTCGTTCTAGCTCAGCAGTTTAACTCTCAAGGAGGATTCGAAACCTTTCATATGTAAAGTATTAAACATGTAAACCCTTTTCCTGGTAAACTTCAGTTTTCTTGAACTTTAATTCGGGGATAGAGAGTGCTTCACCCTCTCGAGCTCCCCTTCATTTTGAAATTGAGGTGACTACGTTTTCATAACCGTTTCTTCTTTTCCTTAATGTATTAAAGTTTTTTCATACGGGTCACCTCCCTAGCTTGGGATTATCCCCTGTGTATCGGCCTAGAGCCACTTAGGTTTTAAAATTTAGATTTAGGAGTGCAAATTCACGCCTCCATCCTTTTGTTTTGGGGCCATTTAAATTAACCTGGTTTTTGCACACTAAGGCCCAGTAGATTGGGTACGAGATACCCCTTATGCCTTAAGGGCAGTCAAGTGTAAAGTTGGTTTATGGCATTCTGATAGGCTTGAACTATCGAGAGCGGGTCAGCTCTTTATGGTGTTGTGGTAAAAGTGCCTTAGAGAGGCTTGAAATTTAAAGTTGGGAGCTAATGCTCCATGTATTAACGGTTTTCTGCCCTTTGGTGTTTTGTGGTTGTGAGCTGAGAGCTCAAGGATTGATGAATTTGGGCCCGTAGCCCAGAATTTGTAAAGACCACTTAACTGGCGCTTTCTTGTAAAGCGGCATTGTACCTGATTTTCTTTGTTATTTCCCCCTAGTGGAAACTGTTTAAATTTTTCTCTTGGTTGTGTACCTGATCTTGTTGTTAATTGTTGTACGCTCAAAGCTCTATGTCACCATTGTTAAGTTTTGAAAATATAACCTTTATTGAAATTTTAATTCATCTTTCGGACTCGTAGTTAGACCCATTCCAGCTCGCACCTTCTTTCACCTCTGACTTCCACGGATAACTCCGTAACAAAAGTATTTCTTGGTTTTCATTGTATGCTACGTTGCATAAAATTGTCCACAGAGAGGTTGGCATAGAGTTCAAAAATTGGTATGGATTCCATAGACATTTTTGTAATGGTTAAGTCTTGGCAATGGCATTTGTGAAGGCACATTTCAAGCCGAAATTTTAATTTTACATTTTTAATTTTACATTTTTAAAATAAAAATAATATATTCAGACCAAGTGATAACTTCTAAAAAGGGAATACTATTAAAGAATGAATTACCGGTAGTTCTGACTTGGGTCTATAAAAGGTATAAAAATGAATACGTTTTTGAACGAGATGCAAAATATTTTTGTAAACATTTCTTTAAATATTTGTTTGTTAAAGCCCTCGTTGACCGCCATTCGGACATCCCTGTTCTATAGTCTGGTCGAGGCGTCTGGGCACTGTGAAAGAGTTGCGGCAGTACAGACGTACTGTACCTCGCCTTTCATGAGAGCGACGAATGTTCTCACGTTGAATTAATGTTGTTTGGAAAATTAAGATCAATATGTTCTTTTACGCTTAGAGACTGAAGAGATTTCACGTAACTTGATCGTGAAGAGACTATGATAAGAAAATTGTGCAAATTATTTCCTCTCAAAATAATGACGAACGATTATTTACAACACATAATTTTAGTTCATGCCTTTGCTGGCGAGATGTAGTGTTTACAGTGCACTATGTCTTCTGGTATGGGCTACATCAAATTTGTTACTTTCATTGACCTGTCTCAGTCTTATCCTTGGCTTTGACAATTTGAAAGTGACTGAGGTATGAGTGATGCTAGTAATACCATTGCTTATGCAGCCAGTCCCTGTTATGAATGGTGTGAAGATATCACTCATAGGGTCGGTTGGTGCATGCATTTCAGTGGGCTTGGCAGACTGATATGTAATAGCAACGGCTGGCTCGGTGAGGAAAGCAACGGGAAACTACCTCACTCCTCATTTCCCTAGTACGCCTATTCAGTGACGCCTAGGCTATTTATGACAGCTGTTGGCGGAGCTGCAGAGGATCAAATCAGTCTTCGGGCTGAATACCTAACATACATATACAATTTTAGTTCTCCTTCTCCGGGAGAAAATGTGCCAGTACCTACCATGTAGGTGATATTACAGCAACTTCCACACTCGTTGTCGCCAACCACTCCTTTCTATCGCAGAAGGATTTTTGTTTGCTCGTTTGTTTGTTTCTTTGCGAAAGTGTCCAGCGGTCTGGCTAATCATTATGAGACTTGTTTCCTTTTGACCTCGTGAACCTTTGGTACTGGATTTGTGAACCTCTGCACCACGTATGTTTTTGGCGCTAGTTTGTATGTTTTACAGGTTCATAGGTAATAATAAATAATTTCGCCAGGAATCGAGCCCGGGACCCTCTAAACCGAAGGTCAGTACGCTGACCATTCAGCCAACGAGTCGGACAGGTTAACAGGTAGAATTGACAGTTTCTACTTCTTCAGCTTTCCTCATACCACGAAAAGCGTAAAATCAAGCAATTTCCTCAGTTGTGCCGAATGTTGAAGGGGTAAAAGATACAGAAAGGTTTTAAATTGTGAGTCTTGGATAGTTCTATCAAATACAGTAGAGACAATACACGACACTTACGGATTTCGCCTTGCTAAAATGGGAGACAATTCGACGGTGGCGCTCCTAGTGACTTGACCTGAACAAATCGCGCTAAATTCAAATATCAATGGAAATGTATATACGGAAATGGATAAATAAATTACGTCTAGAAAGACAGTGGTATTGAGATATTAACTTCGAAGTTGCTAAAGCAATTCTGGATAAATGAATGAAGAATTATTTAAAAGGTTATTATTCAAAGACTGAAATTAGACATATAAACAAGGTGTGAAATGGACTGCTGTGAAATGGCTTGATCTTTCATTTATGCATTACTTTTTTAGCTTTAGCATACCTGCCTGAAATCTTACGGTTGGATTTGTCTTTTTTCCTCATTTAAAAACAATGTATCATCACATTAAGACATTTGTCAATAAAAATATCGGCACATTCCTTACACATATGATGAAATGAATTAACATTTAATAGCTGGACAATTTTCCTCTTAACATAAAGCCTACTAACAGAAAGAAAATCTATAAAATCCCGGCTTTAATCTGAGAAGAGGGATAAAAGAAAGAAAAGTTTGAAAATGTTGTCGATAATGATGCTTTGAGAAATATTTACGTACAATTAGAGTAAAAATGTAACATACCCTTGGCTGTATAGTCGAGGATTTTTAAAGTCGCTGGCCTGGAAATGATCTGAACAGATCTTATAATTCTTATACAAGCGTAACGTCCCTTCTTTCTTGTACACTTTATCCAAATCGCTTCTGTGACATTTCAAAACCCACAGATCACACCTACAACAACACAACGGTATTGAAGGTTAACTGCTGCACTATACAATAAAATATGCGTATTATATTTTAAGCCCGTTAAAACATGGGTCGAGCAGGTCAGAAGATTATGAAGTACTATAAAAATCTCTGTCACTGGAAGAATATATATGCAAACACAATATTACTTACATGTTCTTGTCACGAGGGAACCTGAAGAACGACCGCGCATTTTTCTCTACTTCGTAATTACTGCAGCCAAACACAGCACATACCTTTCCCCTCATGTTGAGAGGAGATATCAAGGAATGACACACACTACTATTTAATTATGTCAACTCACTGAAAACGCATAAATAACACCAAAAACTTCACACAAAAATACACGTGCTCTTATGGCAGAATCAGTACTGTTCAGGTCTATCCGCTAGAGTGAGCTCCAATAGCTGTCCCTCGATATCTCGCTCAGTGTCGTGTATTGTCTCTACTGTATTTGGTTCTATCAAACTAAAAAAAAAAAAAAAAAAAAAAATTCGAAAATCACTTCCGGCCTAATACGCACTTCCGAAAAAACGGCCTTTACTCGTTTTCTTTTTTATTCAAATCCTAGCCAAATCATCTTATTTACATAATCCTTTCTGTAATGTGTACCTTAGTTCAATACGCTCAGGCGTTTTGTGATTTTTTTTTAAATGTCCACACTGAATGAAACTTAAATGAAACTCAGCATTAATTCACATTAGCGCTCGTAGTGGTGCTTAGGTGAAACAATGCACTGGCTCACATTAGCGCTCGTAGTGGTGCTTAGGTGAAACAATACACTGGCTCCACGGCCGACTTGATGCGTCGCTCCAGCTAGCTCCTTACCGGCCTTGACAATCGGGTCCACGCACTGTAATCGGAGTAGTTACACAGCTCGACACGTGGCGCTGGCGGCCGACCTATTTGCGGTAGAAATGCATGCTTCTTTATGGAAAATATATTGATTTTGATTGCCAATTTATCGTAATTTAGAGTTATGGAGAATGTTACCTAAGTTAATACCGTTAAAATGATTAATCTTAAAGGTTACTTTCGTTGATATTTGCCAAAATGATGTCGTGAAATGAAACTGCGGGGAGATGACTTAGTCCAGCTGACGTTCTGATATTGACTCTGATTGCCGATGTGTCTTCATTTAGGAAATAAAATAGTATGTTACATTGACTAATATTGTTAAAATGATTAATCTTAAATGCTACTTTCATTGATATGTGCCAAAATAACGTCGTGAAATGAAACTGCGAAGGATGGCGTAGTCCAACTGACGTTCCTTAATTGTGAGGAATAATAGAAATCGTTTTTATATCATGGCATTTAGATACATAGCAGAACTTACCACAATACTTATGTGTTCTGATGTTAATATTGAGATTAAGAGTCATTGTTCAATTAGAGTTTTAAAATTCTTCAAGCGCTGTGTGCTTGCATCTGGGAGATAGTGGGTTCGAACCCCACTGTCGGCAGCCCTGGAGATGGTTTTCCGTGGTTTCCCGTTTTCACATCTGGCTGTACCTTAATTAAGGCCACGGCCGGTTCCTTCCTACTGCTAGCTATTTCCCATTCCACCGGCGTCATAAGACCTATCTGTGTCGGTGCGACGTAAAACAAATAGTGAAAAAGGAAGAAAAAGAAGAAGACTTTAAATAAAATTCAGTGAGAGAAAAGTATTTTGAGTAAATAAATTGTAAACTGTTCTCTGCTCGATGATGATGATGCTTGTTGTGTAAAGGGGCCTAACATCTAGGTCATCGGCCCCATTGCTCAGGTAACAACACTTCATACGTTGGCCTTACCGTCATAGCAGTAGTGTTTCTTACTTGTCAATGTTTAAATGTTAAAGTTCAGATTATCTTGGATAAAAATGTGTTGTGTTGCTGTCACATGGCAAATACGGCACCGCCTAAAGGATTATTCTATGAAAGAATATTCATGGGTAAAAATACTTGATTAGCGTGATTAGCTGCCACTCCCGGAGGCCCAGGCTCGATTCCTGGCCGTGCCGAAATTTCAAAAATGGTACGAAGGCTGGAACGGGTTCCACTCAGCCTTGGGAGGTCAACTGTGTAGAGGGAGTATCGATTCGCACCTCAGACATCCACGAAGTGGTTTTTCCATAGTTTCCCACTTCTCCTCCAAGTAAATGCCGGGATGGTAACTAACTTAAGGCCACGGCTGCTTCCTTTCCTCTTCCTTGTCTATGCCTTCCAATCTTCCCATCCCCTACACAAGGCCCCTGTTCAGCATAGAAGTTGCGGCCGCCTGGGCGAGGTACTGGTCATCCTTCCCAGTTGTATCGCCGACCCGCAGTCTCACGCTCCATGACACTACCCTTGAGGTGGTAAAGGTGAGATCCCTCACTGAGTCCGAGAGAAAAACCAAACCTGGAGGGGTAAACGGAGTAAGAAAGAAAGAAAGAAAGAAGGTAAATACCCGAAATAGAAACGGAAAACTAAGATGAGAGTGCTACCACCTTTTAGCCACTCTGTAGTTTTGTCCTGGTCTACAGAGAATTGGTGAAATGATAGTGTCCCTTTGCTCTTTTTGTTCCTGTTCAGAATACAAAAAAGGCACAGAGCAATATATATTCAAATATTTCCTAACACAGTTAAAGAAAAGCAAATCACTACACCATTAAAAAACGAATTAGCACATAAATTAAAATCCTTGTTCAGGAATAAGTTACAGCGAGAAATCACTTTGTTCTTGTTTCCATCAAATTTCTGCTCGAAGTACGAAAAGGTGCACAAGAATGTCACAAATTCCAAGATTTGTAAACACAATTTAAAAAATACACAACACAACACAAAATACACTACACAATAAAAAATAAACTCACTAGCGCATAACTATCAGATCTCAATATCAAGCCAACAAGCACCTCATTGCGAACACATTGCCAACATTTACGACAACAAAACCATATAAATAAAACTGGAAATTCGGCAATTTGTGGTATTCAGCTTCCTGTCAGTGGGTAGTAGGCCAGCGCTCCAGCGGCATTACGGTGAAACTTTCCAATTACAGCTTTATGCTGGGCTTCACAAGCGATTGTCAATGCCGGTATAAGGAGCGCAGCGAGAGATCCAGTCGGCCGTGCTGGCTCACATTAGCATTCGTGGTGGCAGAAAAAGGCAAACGATGGTTAAGAAAAGGATTGTAATTTTTACGAATAAATAAAGAATACATTCTCATGCTTTATTATACTTTATTTAGCTAAAATTCGTAGCTTATATGCCTACTATTTGCGTTACGTAGCACTGACACAGATAGGTCTTATGGCGACGATTGGACTGGAAAGGCCTAGGAATGGAAAGGAAACGGCCGTGACCTTAATTAAGGTACAACGCCAGCATTTGCTTGGTATGAAAAAGGGAAACCACGGAAAACCACCTTCAGTGCTGCTGACAGTTGGTTTCGAAACCACTATCTCCCGAATGCGAGCTCATAGCTGCGCGCCCCTAACCGCACGGTCAACTCTCGCGGTGGGTTATATCCCTAGGATGTTTTCAACACTGAGTTGCTTGCCTAAAGAGCTAGAACTCTATATTTTTTAATGTTTGAGGAAATGAAAGGAAATAATTAGGCGATAAGACAACAGGGTGTGTATAAATTGCTTTTTTAAAAATAATTGCTAGTTTTAGATATCTGAATTATTGTTAACCTGTATAGGAATCAGACTGCATCAGTTAAGGTTTGCAGCACAAACACCTGTGCTATTGAAATGAAGCAAGGAGTGAGGCAAGGCTGTGTTCTCTCTCCACTCCTCTTCAATATGTGTTCTGAAAGGGTATTTTCTGAAGCACTGGAAGGAAGACAAGAGGGCATCGTTGTTAATGGGATCACAATAAATTATCTGCGATATGCATTTGATACTGTTCTTCTTGCAACAAGTGCTGAAGATCTGCAGACATTACTAAACTGTGTGGTTGAATACAGTGCTGCAGTAGGTGGCACACCACTGGAGCATTTCCAACGCTTTAATTATATCGGCAGCTGGAACAATGGTGTTGAAATTAGGTCCCTATTGAACAGGAAAGGACTGCATTCAAGAGAATGAGCAAACTTCTCTGTAACAGGGACTTTAAGATCAATCTCCGTCTCCATTTACTTCAGTGTTACGTATTTTATGTCTTATTTTATGGTGCCGAGACTTGGACCCTAACAGATAACGCCACCAAAAAACTTCGATCTTTTGAGATGTGGTGCTTCCGACGGCTGCACAGAATATCATGGGTTGACAGAATACGTAACATTGAAGTACGCGTGAACAAGGAGCTAGAGGTCATGTACAACATCAAAAAAGAAGAAACTTGAGTACTTGGACCATGTGTTTGAGTCATCAGTCCATAAACTGGTTTGATGCAGCTGTCCATGCCACCCTATCCTGTGCTAACCTTTTCATTTCTACGTAACCACTGCATCCTACATCCACTCTAATCTGCTTGTCATATTCATACCTTGGTCTACCCCTACCGTTCTTACCGCCTACACTTCCCTCAAAAACCAACTGCACAAGTCCTGGGTGTCTTAAGATGTGTTCTATCATTCTATCTCTTCTTCTGGTCCAATTTAGCCAAACCGATCTTCTCTCACAAACTCCTCGATTCAGTATCTCTTCATTCGTGATTCGATCTATCCATCTCACCTTCAGCATTTTTCTGTACCACCACATTTCGAAAGCTTATATTCTCTTTGTTTCTGAGCGAGTTATCGTCCATGTTTCACTCCCATACAGTGCCACACTCCAGATGAAAGTCTTCTAAAACATCTTTGTAATCCCTATATCAATGTTTGAAGTGAGCAAATTTCTTTTCTTAAGAAAGACTTTCCAAGGCTGTGCTAGTCTGCATTTTATGTCCTCCTTACTTCTTCCATCTGAGTTATTTTTCTACGCAAGTAACAATATTCATCTACTTCCTTTAAGACATAATTTCCTAATCACGACTACACTCCATTACTTTTGTTTTGCACTTAATTATTTTCAATCTTGCACTCTTTACCCAAGACACTTTGGCCATTCCATTCGAAATGATCAATTAGACTCCTTCAGGTTATCTTACAACGTAAAAATGAAGGAAGGAGAAGTAGGGGAAGAAAGTGTATATATTGGCTACGGAAACTATGAAAATGACATGGGCTCAGTACCCCGTACTATTTCCTGAGTTGCAGACAAAAAGAACCAGGTCGCCCTGATGACAACCGACATCCAAGGAGGATACGGTACAAGAAGAAGAAACCTTTATTTTCTCCACATTTTTTGGGGGAGGGGGCGGGGGGCGATTGAATTCCCCCTTCCCCCTCCCTAATCTCCGCCACTGTACACGCGATACGTCTTACCTACCTTACTCTAGCAGTCGTGTGCTTTAGACACTCAAGTAACAACAGAAGAAAGCCTTGAAGTACTCACAACTTGCTTAGTTTTCTCGGAAAGGGCCTGCCTCACTGTCTCTTGTGTAAGCAGTTTACCTAACATTACCATAAACGGGCTTAACACGTGGATAAGGACTCAGTTTTTGTGCGATTTCATGGCGCCTGCCTTCCTATTGTTTAGCCGAGTGTCAGAGGAAGTGAATGCATATTACCTGAAGGCTACAGCCGACCTCATTGCATGTTTCTTGTTGACAGAAGAGAAGGACGAGCACCCACGTGCGATAACGGGCGAACACCGGGAACAGGTTAGCTCAGTGCGTTGCGGCTATCAGCTCTGCACTCGGGGATGGGTTAGGGTTGCCATTCGTCCTGAAAAAGCGGGATTGTCCTGAATTTGAACATGTGTCCCGACGTCCCAACTGATTTTTTAAAAATCCCTAAATGTCCTGAAATTTAAAAATCAGACCAAATTATTAAAAATTTTGCTCAAATGTTTTTGAAAAGGAATGGATTTTTTTTTGGTTAGTCATCCTGAAGCAGAGTCTGACGTCATGGTAACAGGCTTGACCAAAGCTAACGCTGTCTACTTCCTCCCGGGACCAGTGTGTTGAATAATGATGAAACCGATTTTGTATCCATGTTAGCTAGAAATAAATGGACCGGGCGAGTTGGCCGAGCGCGTAGAGGCGCGCGGCTGTGAGCTTGCATCCGGGAGATAGTAGGTTCGAATCCCACTATCGGCAGCCCTGAAGATGGTTTTCCGTGGTTTCCCATTTTCACACCAGGCAAATGCTGGGGCTGTACCTTAATTAAGGCCACGGCCGCTTGCTTCCAACTCCTAGCCCTTTCCCATCCCATCGTCGCCATAAGACCTATCCGTGTCGGTGCGACGTAAAGCCCCTAGCAAAAAAAAAAAAAAAAAAAGAAATAAATGGGTTCAGATGGGTCCAGTAAGCAATGTTCTGAATTGCTTAAACTGGCTCAGTTCTATTTCTGTTTACCTCGCCATAATGCATGTGTAGAAATAAATTTTTGTTTAATTAATTCACAATGAGCAGATGACAGAACAAGACTGAAAGTAGAATCTGTTAAATCAATACTATTGCTGCAATACAATTTTAAAGAAATCCCTTGGCAGGAATTTCATGATTACATTTAAAAGAATGATGAGTTCTTAAAAGTGTGTCAAGTTTAGAAAAGTATGATTGCTATCAGCATCAGGGCACTTCTATGTCATAAATATCTTTAAGCAAAGGTAAATAAATGCCGTTTTTAGTTTCCATTTACTCGTGTTATTGAGAAATTAGTAATTCCACGTGAGCTATCCCATCTGTTACTTTAAAATCTATGCAAATAACATGGAATATTATATAATTGTGGAGTGGTCTGTAAAGTAGGTGTTTTACATGATGTATGATTTCTTATTGTTTCTCTGTTTGATTTTTAACATTAACATCATATACAAAAGTGCGTCTTTCACATGGAATTACTCAAATACACTAGTTGGAATCATCGGCGCTGACTGTCTTACAGGAGCAAAAACACGATTCCGTCCTCGTACCACTATATGTATGGGGGCAAGTGCTCCCGAGGAGTCGGCGTCTATGGTTGGAACTTGTCGATGTTGGAGTCCTCAATTTCATCCTGAACCTTATGGCAACCCTAGGATGGGTAGGCTCGAATCTCACTTTGTTCTCGAAATTATTTTCTTTGATTTCCCATTTCAGAACCAGAAAATTGTCAGGTTGGTTCCTTCCTCATTACCACGGTCGATTCCTTCCTATACCTATCGATCATTCCATGTTAAGAAAACAGTAATGCACTTTTGACAATACAATCGCCACATCGAACGCTCTGCTCAACAGTATCGCGAAAAAACGGCGGTGCATATATTGGTGAAACTTCCTATTTGATTTCAAGATAAACGGGACAAGAAACAAAGCTTAAATGTATTTTTAATGCACACACAAAACCCCAGTATTGAAGTTCAAGGCAAACTGGGGGAGAAAATAGACAACAGCTAATTTTTATAGGCTCAGGAATGGGGGATGCAGCTAATTACATTAAATAAATTTGCCCCGGCAACCCCGGGTACCAGTGTGCCCCACGAAAATAATGGTATCCGCCTCTGTGGTGTCGTGATTAACGTGATTAGCTGCCATCCCCGGAGGCCCTGTTTCCATTCCCGCCTCTGCAACGAAATTTGAAAAGTGGTACGAGGGCTGGAACGGGGTCCACTCAGCCTCGAGAAGTCAAATGAGCAGAGGTGCGTTCGATTCCCACCTCAGCCATCCTGGAAGTGGTTTTCTGTGTTTTCCCACTTCTTCTCCAGGCAAATGCCGGGATGGTACCTAACTTAAGGCCACGGCCGCTTCCTTCCCTCTTTCTTGTCTATCCCTTCGAATCTCCCCAACCCCTCACAAGGCCCCTTTTCAGCATGGCAGGTGAGGTTGCCTGTGATATGTACTGGTCCTCCTCCCCAGTTGTATCCCCTGACCGAAAGTCTCACGCTCTAGGACACTGCAGGCGGTAGAGGTGGGATCCCTCGCTGAGTCTGGGGGAAAACAAACCCTGGAGGATAAACAGATTAAGAAAGAAAGAAAGAAGAAAATAATGGCAAATATATGTGCTTCTGAAAAAGTGGCAAAAATTAAATGTGCTTAAGAAGCAGCAGCCAAATAACAAAACCAAGCGCAGATAAAATTCACAGCGAAATTCTGCATCGATTCAAGTCGTGCCGTGATATATCGCTGCACACCACAACGTCAAAATCTTCAGTAACAACTACCGTCCAGTGCGTGAATATTAGAACACACAAGCAAATGAACAGAGGACTTCTCTTCAACAGTTATAAGCAGCCAACGATTCACAGCCTAACGAATTATGCATTACATGTAGAATCGCGATCACAAGAATTCTGGGTGGAAAAGCTAATATGTAACGTTTAGGCGCAGATTTTGGCCAACCCTGAGGATGAAGGCGAAGTGACCAAGACAACGTCACATGTGTTCGTCTTCCAGGAGGTGTGGCTTGCGACGTGGGGCACTCACAGGCCACTCCCAACTCCAGTTTTTCGGGAACTGATTATGATGTTTTTACGGCCATTCTGGCTATACTAGCTTTTTCTAATCAAGGAAAACAATTAATTAACTAGAATGTAATTGCGATGAAGTGTGCACGATGTAATCCCACCCCAATATATGGCATTTAATTGTTTGATCAACGCCGACAATAACTTCATAGGAACGGTTTCCCAAATGCCCTTGTGTCTCTGATAATCATATTTATTTAATGCCAGGTGATTTTTACTCTCGTGTTTGAGTATTATTATTATTATTATTATTATTATTATTATTATTATTATTAGTAGTAGTAGTAGTAGTAGTAGTAGTATTTAACAGGGTATATATTGACGAAGATAAGGGTCATTCTTTCTTACAGTGGTTGAGCGCGATGCTATTTTATAGTGAAGTCAGTCGAGACCGCTAACATTTTAGCCAGACCTCGCACACAAGAATTACAAAGAAACTGGGGAATTTGACCCTCAGTGAGTTGACATACGCATTACGTCTGTTGCCTTGAAGGAGGCGTGTGGTTCCTCCCTCCATTGGTGGGACGTCTGGGCAGGCGGGGAAGCAAGTATCTTCCATTCTGCGTGTGTACGTTCATGCTAGGTATCCTCGTACTTCCGTTTCCTCCACCTCCCCTCACTCTTCAGATGTGTGGATGTGTTAACGCGTCTGATGGGTGTGACCAATGAGAGAGAGTGTAAGCAGGTACTGGGTGGTTCTGAGCGATGTACTGATTTCTTGCCTGAAACGAATATAATACCAAAATAAATGGTCCGCTATTGGACATTATAATTTTTCTAGCTAACTCATTCCTGGTTACCAGCGTTTCGCCCCCGTGTGCTAGGTTGGGCTCGTCAGTCGGTACCTAGCACACCTACCAAGACGCATGGCTAGTGCACACCGTGGAGGCCACTGCATAGGCTACTTGAAGCCACCGGCAGTGCCAATGCACTATGAGAGACCCTGTCTCACTACCAAAAATTGATGCTAGCTTGACCATCAGATGATATAGATGTTGATTACCATAGGGAATATGAAATATTTGTCCCGAATGAGTAAATTTATAATACCAATATAAATGGTCCGTTATTGGACATTATAAATTTTCCAGCTAACTCATTCCTGGTTACCAGCGTTTCGCCCCCGTGTGCTAGGTTGGGCTCGTCAGTCGGTACCTAGCACACCTACCAAGACACATGGCTAGTGCACACCGTGGAGGCTACTTAGAGGGTTACGCCCTCTCTCTGGCCAAGAGATGCGGGCGGGTTGGGGAGATGTGAGGGAAGAAGGAGGTGGTTAAGGATGTGAAGAAGTAGGATATGGGAGTGGACGACTACGCTTGGTTGACCAGAGTGCAGACCCCCACTCCTCGATTTGGAGCAATAGCGCTGTCTCTCTCTTTCCACACGCCTGTCTCGCTCGCTCCGCCTGTCTCCCTCTTCCTCACTTGCTCCGTAGCGCTCCAAATCCGAGCCAAGTTGACCCGAGTTGAGCCTAGCTTAGCCGAGTAGCCCAGAGACGAAGCGTTGGTCCGAGCCGAGCGGGACCGATGCACGGTGCACGGAGCTCTTGCGCCTCGATTTGCACCCGTGATATTTTGGGCGTTTGAGAGGCCCTGCGGTAGAGAGTTCCACCTTATTTTCTTGACACGGCATAAACCCTAAAGCGCATATCGTGTCTACAAGTACGGGCCGTGAAAGCATCAATGTTAACATTAGAGCAAATGTGTCATATTCACTGACCTCTCTCAGTCTCATCCTTGGCTTTGACAGTATGGAAGTGACCGAGGTATGAGTGATGGTAGTAATGCCATTCCTTATGCAGCCAGTCCCTGTTATGAATGGTGCAAAAATATTGCTCATAGGGTCGGTCGGTGCGGCCATTTCAGTGCACTTCGAAGAATGATATGTAACAGCAACTTATGGCTCAGTGAGCAAAGCAACGGGGAACTACCTCGCTCGTCAGTGCCCTAGTACGCCACTTCAGCGACGCCTGGGCCATCTATGACGGCTGACGGCGGAGCTGTTGAGGTCCAAACCAGCCTTCGGGCTGAACACTCAACATACAACACCACTCGAAAGAAAAATAGAAACATGGATATATTTTTGGGCTTAGAAGACGAGAGAGCGAGTATAGTTCCCCTCTTAGTAGCCACTTACGACAGGCAGAAGGTATACTCTACACACAGGCAAAAAAAGAGGTTTGTTAAACCGAAAGAAATTTGTGGCATCATGATCTGAAGTGAATTTATGTCATCGCTTGGTCGGCAGGCGCGCCCAGCTTATCTGCCTCCCGTTGACTCATCACTGCCCGCTCCGCGGCACAGCAGCAAGGACAGCACTTGACTCACTTTATCCGTGCATGGCATGAGATAACAATCAAAATTAAGAAAACTGGTAATTAAGATTTCAGAAAGTAAGCTCCTACCTTATGACAGGAAACGTTGGAATTGTTCTCCTCCTGCATCCACACATTTCTAGTATCTTCTTCGGAAACTCGGTTTCACATACAGAAGTTCGTCTTCCCTAATTGAGGCTAATGAGGTTGCAATGTTTACATTTTCGTGGCCCGCCATGCTGAACTCTTCAAAACCCCAGCTTCTTGTCCAAGTCGTCTTAGGGACTTGGTAGGCGTATGTTCTAATCTTTCTGCATTTTCATTCACTTTTTCCTCGTTAAGTACACGTTTTTAACACATCTTATCGAGTAAAGAACCTGTTCCTCTCCACTTGTTTACGAGTTTGTGCATGGTCACTCTATGTGGAGGGCGTACACCTGCAAATTTTGTTCCACATCGCCTAGCGACTTCCCTGCAAGACTCTGTTTTCACATAATTATCGTACATGAATACCCTTTCCTCTGCCATGTACACATGTGGAGGCATTACGAGAATTATACCCAGAAGTAACACTTCACAACTCGAGATGAATTGGAGCGACAGATGAACATTTATTACACGTTCTAAGCGCGGACCTGAATTGCGAAGTGCGGGCATTGCCTTATGTAATAAGTCAATGAGAGACAGATACGCTGGGCGCGCATTCTGGCCAACCGATGAGAGAAACCCACTGTATATTCAGCACACAGCATTCCCACCTGATATCACAATATAGCCCCACGTACACCAAAATGATCGCTGATTCAGCACACCTTTTTATGGCCATTAATATTCGCAAGATACGTATTATGAGAAAAATTCTGCTGCCCTCGGCGCGTTACCGTGTGTAAGGGACTTTGCTGTGACCTAGAGTAGCGTTACAGAAATGTTGCAAAGTTTGGGTTGGGGGGACTTGGAAGAAAGGAGACGAGCTGCTCGACTAAGTAGTATGTTCCAAGCTGTCAGTGGAGAGATGGCGTGGAATGACATCAGTAGTCGAAATTTTGAGCAGTGTCTTTACAAGTAGGAGAGATCATAATATGAAGACAAATTTTGAATTAAAGAGGACAAATTGAAGCAAATATTCGTTCATGCGAAGGGGAGTTAGGGATTGGAATAACTTACCAAGGGAGATGTTCAATAAATGTCAAATTTCTTTAAAATCATTTAAGAAGAGGCCAGGAAAACAACAGATAGGGAATCTGCCACCTGGACGACTGGTCTAAATGCAGATCAGTATTGATTGATTGATTGATTGAAAAAACTTTACAACGCGCTGAAAAAAATTTTGGTCACCAAATTCAAACCTATGGAAACCCTAATTAGACAACACATGTCGGCTAAAATGAGGGCTAGTCCCATCCTACGCAAATATAGAAATAAAATCAAACGCAGAGGTATAGTAAACTTGCATCATTATCTAAAACACTTCAGATAATGTGCATAAATTTTCCGTACTTATGCAAGGTGACACAGAAATACCGGGAGACAAACCCGAGGCATAATAGAAAGGTTAAGAAGAAGGGTATTGCCTCCAAATAAATAATATATGATCTTAGCTGAGAAGCCAAGTCATTTCGACAAATTTAGCGGTGAACGTGAAACTCGAGGGCAAACTCCTGTGTAAGAAAAAGATAAATTATCACATTTGAATGAAGTTAAAAACCGAAATAAACGCAGAAGCAGTGTTTACGCTGAGACCGGGTTTCTCACGAGGGGACCGAAGGACGAGCTCGTCCGCTCGCTAAGATGGTCAGATGATCAAAGACCCAGATGCTAGCTCGCCCCCACCGAAGAAGCGGGATAAGATCGAGAAACAGGAAATAGTGCAACCACCAAAGAGAACCAATCGGAATGCGGAATTCGCCTTCGATTTTCACATTCACCGATCAAAAGTCTCTTCTTTCTTGCTGACACAGTGATAATAAATGTTCGAGGAAAGTCTTCTTTCACGCAACAGGAAATACGCTTCCAGAAATGTGCACGTGTAGTATAGTATGTTCCATAATTTTGACAGAAAAAGAAAATATTAAAATCCACAGAGGGCAGTGGAAACTCGTTTAATACCGGTGTCTACGTGATACACAAGACTTGGAAGCGAATATAGTCGGAAGAAAAACAAGCTCCTCAAATAAATACCAAAACTAAGTAATTACGCAAACTAATCTTGTGAAAATAACTTTCCAACATCCTTAACATCTAGACACGGTTGTGCTGTACTCGCTTTGCTTTCTAGAGCTCGCTATCACCTCGTGCCCGTGTTTACAGAACTGTGTGACTGTATTGAATAATAGTATTATATAGACACGTGCACATAAGGGATTAGTGTTACCTGTGAGTGGGGACGAGGGTCCCCGGGACTTCGTGAGGATGGAGGAATCATCAGACGGTGGCCTAGGTACTCTATCTAACCATAATTCACTTAGCTCAGCTATAGGTACCGCATTAAACTTGTGCTATTCAGACGGACCGTTAAGTGATGTAGACCAAATACCTTCTCAAATATCTACACTACGCAAACGTGGTCTCCCGGACGAGCGTCCTGATTACTGGAATGAAGAGGGCCTAAGTGTGAAGAAGCTATCAGTGTCAATAAGTGCCAGAAAATTCTCATGAACATCGAACTAGCTGCCCACTTCCGCCAGCCCCATCTGTGCAGCCTGTGCAGTTGAATACGTCCCAGCTCCAAGTCAACAGGTACGAAGCAGCGCTCAGCATGAGTCATACCTCTATAAGTTAGATGATGAAGGTCCGTTCATAGTGTATGCTGAACATAAACCCGATGAGGCAGGTGCGGTAACTAAACATATCGGCCGGTTACATCCAATGTCCGTGGGAAAGTGTATTAGGGCCTTAATTCCAGACATGCGTACTTCTATAATGAACATTACTACAAAGGGACGTAATAGGGTTCAAATAGAACTTTCTTCCGCTACCTGTGCAAACAGGCTTGCTCAGTTACAATCCCCCTCACTCAGTCTTTACATACCAAGGCATCTAACGGTGAAGACAGGTCTTATTCGTGCAGTAGATACGTCCTTCTCGGAGGAAGAATTACTTTCAGAAATTCAGTCAGATAAGAAAATATTAGAAGTACATCGCTGTCACCGTAAACTTGTACGAGACGGACAGACTGTACTAGTGCCTCGGCAACTGTTGCGTGTTGTATTTGAAGGTCGCACTTTACCTCCTTACGTGTATATATTTAACACTCGGTGTGGTGTAGAACCTTACGTCCAGAATGTAACCCTTTGCTACCAATGTCTTAAATACGGCCACGTAAATAAACAGTGTCGTAGCAAAGCACGCTGTGCATGCTGCGGCGACAGTCACATCACTGCAGATTGCCTTACTCCAGATCCGCCTAAATGTATTTACTGCTCTGGCCCTCATCGTGCAGATGATCGATCCTGTCCAGAATACGAACGACAGCGTAGGATTAAATATAATATGGCCCATTTAAATATCACCATTGAGCAAGCACTCGAAATGGAATCTACAAGCACATATGCTAATACTGTGATGCAAAATAACACTCCTCCAGCAAGTACATCTTATCACAAGGAATTTCCATCCCTTCCTTTCCCTGCACGTGGGCCACTTCCCACCAATAACCTTTCCAACTCTTCTTTCCCTAGTACCTCTAAGGTGTCCTCTCGTTTTACACCCAAACGTCCTTCCACCCCAAAGTCTAGAGTTCCAGTTCACAACCAGTGGAAAACATACTACAATGGACAGCGTTCTCCTGCCAACTCCACTGGACCTATATACCCTACACAACAAGTTCAACCAAGTCAACAGCCTCAAACAACACCACAGGCTCTACCTACAACTCTACTGCTTGAAAACATTGTCCAGTTTATTTTGACGCTTAAAAACACGGCCTCCTCGGAAATTGATCCCTCTCATATACGTGACGTTATTTCATCACTTTTGAATCAGAATAACCATGGATACCGCACATCAACTGAATAAAATAATACAGTGGAACTGTCACTCAATACGAGCGCATAAACTTAGCCTTCAGACTCTACTGCGAGATTACTCCGTTTCAATGTGTGTAGTTAGTGAGACCTGGCTGAAGGATACTACCCCCTTTCAGCTTCCAGGCTACAATTTTATAAGAAGTGATCGTAGTGATGGTTATGGGGGGGTTGGAATTCTCCTCCAGAAGAACATCATTTATGATCAAGTAACTCTTAATCTTCGAGGGTCGAAATTGGAAACATGTGCCATCAAGGTTAACTACAGGGGTTCACCGTTAACTATTGTTTCCGTATACCGATCACCTAACCAACTGGTATCTGTACACGAACTGCGTCGACTATTTTCCCAACTTTCACAGCCTGTACTTATCTTCGGAGACTTCAACTCACACCACTTGAATTGGGGAAGTTCTTCTACTGACTCACATGGAATACAACTCATGGGTGTAGCTGAAGAAGAAAACTTAGTGCTACTGAATGATGGGTCCCCTACCCGAATTTCCCGACCTAATCAAGCTCCTTCGGCAGTAGATGTTACTTTTGCATCTCCTTCAATAGCACTCGACTTCTCCTGGCAGGTTCTACAGGACACTCTAGGATCTGACCACTTTCCAATATTATTAACATCGACTAATACATCAACCATTCCTCATACCATCTACCCAACACATCGTTGGAAAATTCGACAAGCTGACTGGGCAAGTTACAAGGAGGCAATAGATCTCATCCTGGAAGAATACAACGAAACGAATGACATTGTCAGAGACTACGAAACATTCTGCGATTCCATTAATCGAGCAGCCTGCCTTACAATTCCACAAAACAGACCATATGCATACAGCAAACGACCTCCAACTCCCTGGTGGGATAACGAATGTCAAGCTGCGTTGCATGACAGGCGTGTGGCACTCCATCATTATAAACAGGATGCTTCTGAAGCTAATTTCCTCACCGTACAACAAACTCAAGCGAAAGCAAAACGCTTATTCAAGCTTAAAAAGCGTCAGGGTTGGCGCCAATATTGTACTTCTCTCAACTCATCTATCTCTCCTACTACGATGTGGCGGAATATTCGTCGTTTCCGAAACTCACAGAACTGCCCTCAGTTTACATCTACATGTACGATACCAATAAAAGAGGACATCCTGAAAAAAATGGCCCCTCCTTCAGCTCATATAGGTTATTTACCACGCAATGGCCATGAAGATAATTTCCATCCACTACTTCTTCCATTTGAATTTCAAGAACTTATTAAAGCCTTGAAAACGAGTAATAATACTTCTCCAGGCCCAGATAACATCCATTACCCAATGTTACTCAACATGTCTAGTGATGGACATAAGAAACTACTTAAGCTGATGAACAGGATGTGGTTTCAAAGAGTGCATCCTCCGTCATTTAAACTTATTCGTCTGGTACCATTATTGAAGAATGGGAAGAATCCACGACTGTCTTCATCCTATCGCTCACTGTCCTTGATATCCTGCTTGTACAAGACTATGGAAAGGATGATTAAGCATCGATTAGAATGGTGGGTAGAACATCACAAGCTGCTACCACCTCAACAAATGGATTTTCGACGTGGGAAAGGTACAATAGATACACTTGTACATCTAATTACAGACATCCAACTTGGTCTGAGCAATAACAATTACGTTGTGTCATTGTACACTGATCTGTCTTCTGCGTATGACAGCGTGCTTATTGCCGTCTTAGAAGACAAATTACGCTTCCTACATCTCCCAGAGGACTTTATTGGGAACCTCAGTTGCCTTCTACAAGATAGACATCTCATCATGTTTCACAATGGCACGACAATTGGTCCTCGAATGACATCCCAAGGTCTTCCACAAGGCTCTATCTTGTCTCCGTTGCTTTTTAACATATACACAGCAGACCTCACATCTATTTTTTCTCCTGAGATTCAAGTTCTTCAGTATGCTGATGATATTTGCATTTATACAGAAGCTGAATCCTTGGACAAGTGTCAAGAACAGATGACGGTTGCCATGAGGACTTTCACTCCTTGGCTTCATAACCATGGATTAACGATATCTGCAGGAAAATCAGCAGTCTCTATCTACACTCGACATTCGAGACCCCCACTGGACACGATTCATCTGGGTTCCTACTTATTTCCCTACAAGGTGGTGGTGCCTTATCTAGGACTTCTCATCGATCACAAATTGACATGGTCTCCACATATTCATCATGTGCTCCGTAAGTGTGATATTTCAGTCAATATCTTACGAGCCATTAGCGGCTCTTGGTGGGGCTGTGACCCGAAAATTGCGCTGCAACTGTACAGAAGTTTGATTCGACCTCTCCTGGATTATGGAAGTGGATGCTTTGCTACGGTTTCCAAAACATTGTTAACTAAACTAGACAAATGTCAGTATAAGGCCCTTAGACTCTGCATAGGAGCAATGCAGACTACACCTACAAATGCTCTGCTACTTGAAACACTCGAACCTCCTCTCCATCTACGAAGGCAATATCTAGCGGGGAAATATATTTTCAAACTTTTTCAATACAGGGAGTCTCCAATACTTCACAAGATATCCAAGCTGACTACCCTAGTACTGACTTCCCGCTACTGGAGAAAGAAACGTCAACCGATCCCAGTGGATGAATTTACCAATCTCAGTGGTTGCAGGCGTATTATAAGCACTACAGATACCCATCCCAGTTTTAACTGTTCTTTTGAAACTACTATTAAGAAACTGGATATTCGACTAGAAACATCATTTGAGATCACTGTGAACTGTAACGATGTCAGCCTGAAACGTTATCTGGCAGAATGGCCACACGCCCGACACATCTACACAGATGGATCAAAGGACTGTAATACAGTGGGTAGAGCCTATATCGATGTTCAATCCGGCAGTTGTGGTAAGTTCAAGCTACCTCCGACAGCATCTATATTTACGGCTGAGCTTACAGCCATTTTGGGGGCCCTCGAATACGCTGCAAATCTTCCTGAGCGGTTGATTGTGGTGTTGTCTGATTCTAGATCAGCACTGCAGAGTCTACAAACCATTAACTCACGGACATCATCCTTGATTCTCGTACACGAGATTATTGCACAGCTACATCGACTTGAGACACAGGGGAAGAAAGTTTCATTTGTGTGGGTAAAAGCCCATGTAGGAATCCCAGGCAATGAGCTAGCAGACAAAGCAGCACGATCTGCTGCCACTGAAGGCCAACAGATTTACACGACAGTTCCAGCATCGGATTACACCTCCTTGCTTCGTCGACGGCAATTGACGGCGTGGAACAACGAGTGGCATGATACCTCCCAACAACGCGGAAAACACTATGCCACTATCCATCCAGATATTCCAAACGTTCTTTGGCACCATCAGCGTCCCTATTCGCGTCAATTCATCAGAGCAATCGCAAGAATGAAGTTTCATCATGGTTGTTTCCCTCAGCATCTGCACAAAATCCAAGTACTACGATCTCCCTTCTGTTCATGTTCAGCTGATACAGTTGCCGATCTTAATCATATATTCTTTGGATGTCCACACCACTTTGTACGCACTACTTGCCTACTTCAAAATTTATTGGCATTAGGATACCAATTACCCCCTATTCTTTCGTCAATTCTCCACAAAAGTGATCAATCTGCTTACTTTGAGTTATATGCATTTCTTTCTGACATTGGACTGCGAATCTAAGTCCTTCACCTAGCATCGAACTTACCCTATAGTACTACAACACTCCTACCTTCTTCTGATCCACGGCCTAGTCACGCGTACCACTGGATGTCCTCACAGGCATTATGATGAGAAGACGAATCCATCTCTCCTGTCTCCGAGCAACAAATAAATTAAAACATAAGTTCCTATAAAACTCCCTTCCATTCATAATTCACTGGCTGAGTGGGCTTCGACCCGAATGCCAAAAAAAAAAAAAAAAAAAAAAAAAAAAAAAAAGACTTGGAAGAACGGGAGATTTTCCGTCAGAATATCGGGACACTTGGTTTGTAATCTCACCGGTTACCGGTAGATGTCAGGCTTATGGGTTGTTGTCAGTGTAGGCCTATTAATGCGTTGCCTAATCCACGGCCGACTGGATTCCTCGCTGCGCTCCTTATACCGGCCTTGACAATCGCTTGTGAAGCCCAGCATAAAGCTGTAATTGGAAAGTTTCACCGTAATGCCGCTGGAGCGCTGGCCTACTACCCACTGACAAGAAGCTGTATACCGCAAATTGCCGCATTTCCAGTTTTATTTATATGGTTTTGCTGTCGTAAATGTTGGCAATGTGTTCGCAATGAGGTGCTTGTTGGCTTGATATTGAGATCTGATAGTTATGCGCTAGTGAGTTTATTTTTTATTGTGTAGTGTGGTGAATATTTTTTTAAATTGTGTTTACAAATATTGGAATTTGTGACATTCTTGTGCACCTTTTCGTACTTCGAGCAGAAATTTTATGGAAACAAGAACAAAGTGATTTTTCGCTGTAACTTCGTCCTGAATAAGGATTTTAATTTATGCGCTAATTCGTTTCTTAATGATGTGGTGATTTGCTTTTCTTTAACTGTGATAGGAAATACTCGAATATATATTGCTGTGTGCCTTTTTTGTATTCCGAACAGGAAAAAAAGAGCAAAGGGACACTATCATTTCACGAATTCTCTGTAGACCAGGGCAAAACTACGGAGTGGCTAAAAGCAGGTATCACTCTCATCTTAGTTTTCCGTTTCTATTTCGGGTATTTACCTTCGTTCTTTCTTTCTTTCCTCTGTTTACCCCTCCAGCGTTGGCTTATCTCTCGGACTCGGTGAGGGATCCCACCTCTACCACCTCAAGGGAAGTGTCCTGGAGCGTGAGACTGCGGGTCGGGAATACAACTGCGAAGGATGACCAGTACCTCACCCAGGCGGCCGCAACTTCTATGCTGAACAGGGGCCTTTTGTTGGGAATGGGAAGATTGGAAGGCATAGACAAGGAAGAGGGAAGGAAGCAGCCGTGGCCTTAAGTTAGTTACCATCCCGGCATTTGCTTGGAGGAGAAGTGGGGAAACTATGGAAAACCACTTCGAGGATGTCTGAGGTGGGAATGATATCCCCCTCTACACAGTTGACCTCCCAAGGCTGAGTGGACCCCGTTCCAGCCTTCGTACCACTTTTGAAATTTCGTGCCAGGGCCAGGAATCGAACCCGGGCCTCCGGGAGTAGCAGCTAATCACGCTGAATTTTCTTTCATAGAATAATCCTTTAGGCGGTGTCGTATTTGCCATATGTCAGCAACACAACACATTTTTATCCAAGATAATCTAAACTTCATTTAAACATTGACAAGTAAGAATCACTACTGCTATGGCGGTAAGTCCAACATATGAAGTGTTGTTACCTGAGCAAAGGGGCCGATGACCTAGATGTTAGGCCCGTTTAGAAAACAAGCATCATCATCATCGAGCAGAGAACAGTTTACAATTTATTTACTCAAAATACTTTTCTCTCACTGAATTTTGTTAAATTCTTCTTCTTCTTCTTCTTCGTCCGCTATTTGTTTTACGTCCACAGACACAGATAGGTCGTATGCCGCCGGTGGAATGGGAAAGGGCTAGCAGTTGGAAGGAACCGGCCGTGGCATTAATTAAGGTACAGCCTGATGTGAAAATGGGAAACCACGGAAAACCATCTCCAGGGCTGCCGACGGTGAGGTTCGAACCCACTATCTCCCGGATGCAAGCTCACAGCTCACAGCTGCACGCCGCGCGGACAACTTGTTCCGCTCTACTGCATTTCAAGTAAAAATTATTGTCTGAATTTAGCACGGCCAACTTGCCCGGTATTTAATATTCTAGTGAAAGGTATGAATGAAATGTAATCTGAAACTATATATATTGAATTAAAATTTAAACATGTTTGAGTCAAAATATTTATGTTATGCATACAACGAATATGGAAGAAGTAAGACTTTTATGTTTTGTCCAGCCCCCTTCCTGAGAGCAGCGCTTGAAGAATTTTAAAACTCTAATTGAACAATGACTCTTAATCTCAATATTAACATCAGAAGACAAAAGCATTGTGGTAAGTTCTGCTATGTATCAAAATGCCATGATAATAAAAACGATTACTATTATTCCTCACAATTAAGGAACGTCAGTTGGACTACTCCATCCTCCGCCTTTCATTTCACGACATTGTTTTGGCACGTATCAATGAAAGTAGCCTTTAGGATTAATCATTTTAACAATATTAGTCAATCTAACACACTATTTTATTCTCTAAATTAAAATACATCGGCAGTCAGAGTCAATATCAGAACGTCAGCTGGACTAAGTCATTTCCCCGCAGTTTCATTTCACGACATCACTTTGGCAAATATCAACGAAAGTAACCTTTAGCATTAATCATTTTAACAGTATTAACCTATGTAACATTCTCCATAACTGTAAATTACGATAAATCGGCAATCAAAGTCAATATATTTTCCATAAAGAAGTATGCATTTCTACCGCAAATAGGTCGGCCGCCAGCGCCACGTGTCGAGCTGTGTAACTACTCCGATTACAGTACGTGGACCCGATTGTCAAGGCCGGTAAGGAGGTAGCTAGAGCGACGCATCAAGGCGGCCGTGCCTAATCACATAGGCAACGATTAGAGTTACTTGTATAATATGTTTGCAGTTTATAAATGGTTTTCATGCTATCTTTTGGAGTGCTATAGCTGTACGAATTAAAAAATCCTTATAGATGCATCCTGTTATCGATTTCCTTCATTAAATTTAACATGAATAATTTTTCATCTTATTCCGTGAAAATCCACAGCCTGTTTCCAGTCATTCGACCGGGTCAGGAATGGAATGAATGGAGCCCCCATCTAGCGGTGAAGATAGGAATTGGGCTGGCTGCCGAAGCTTGTCGCACTCCTCTGAGGCAATGATTAATGACTGATATGAAATGAAATGATATTGGAGAGTGTTGATGGAATGAATTATGACAGGGAAAATCGGAGTACCCGGAAAAAAAAACTGTCCCGCCTCCGCTTTGTCCAGCACAAATCTCACATGGAGTGACCGGGATTTGATCCACGGAACTCAGCGGTGAGAGGCCGGCGCGCTGCCGCCTGAGCCACGGAGGTTTATGGTACTCCGTCTATAACTGAGCGGAGTGGCTCCACAACGGCTAGTTTCAGCCATACAGCTCTGCATTCGGATGGCGGAAAATCTGGTTCTCACCGTCAGCTGTCCTGAGAATGCTTTTCCGTGGTTTTTCATTCACCTGCACTAAGGCGAATGACGGGACATACCTTTTTTATAGGCTACGGGATCCAGCCCCACACCTTCTCCGCACCCCAAATCACGGCTTCAAATCTCCTTGGCGTGAGAAAGTACGTAATGCTTTAAGAGGCCCACCTTACTCCATCAGGGCACAGGTTGAAGACGTTTACTAGCAATAAAAAATGTATAGCTCGTTTCTTCGTCTACTTCTGTCCTAAAACACCTAGACTACCGCTAGCTTTATTATGGGAGCGACGAATAGTGCCGTGTTACTCTCAATACTGTGATAATTCTTGTAGGGCCAAGTCACATAATGTGCATTTCTTGCACAGTATGGAAACGTGAATAAAGTGTTAAAAATGGTGCACTGATTTGTTCCAAGATGTATTTCAGGCAGTGCAAAGAAAGAAGACAATGTGACGTTTGTTCTGTTCCTTACCGACGAAACCTTGCTAGAGAAGCAGAAAATTGCCGTTTCGAGGTAAGGCAAAAAATGAGGCCTTTTATGACTACCAACCAGACCATCGAAAGTATACAGCAAGTATGTCCTTAAATCTGATTTTAGTGTTAGCCCCACAAAGAAGAGGCTTCCTCCAAATAAAATACCATCTATATTTAGTAGTTACCACGCTCATAAACAACTGTGTGCCAAACGCATAAGTGATCATACCCCAGATTATATTCATCTAGACCAGAAATAATTCAGTCATTGACAGCTTCACCTGCGGAGAAACTCCTATGACGAAAGGAGCAATTCTAGTATTCACCCCACTTCCTAAAGCAGTCCAAAGAGCTAAATACAACAGAAACGGAAGGAAATCTATCTTGTTGAGGAAGTCAATTGATAGATATAGGCCTAAGTACATAATTTATAACCATCGACAGAAACTGAATGAATGAAGACCGAGCTCGATAGCTGCAGTCGCTTAAGTGCGGCCAGTATCCAGTAGATAGTGTGTTCGAACCCCACTGTCGGCAGCCCTGTGGATGGTTTTCCGTGGTTTCCCATTCCCACACCAGGCAAATGCTGCGGCTGTACCTTAATTTAGGCCACGGCCGCTTCCTTCCTACTCTCATCCTATCGTCCCCGTAAGACCTATCTGTGTCGGTGCGACGTAAAGCAACTTGTAAAAAATAAAAAAATAAAAAATAAATTTGGTGTGATTATTTAGAGAACATTTTTGTTTTGTGATATAGAAACGCACGCCATAGTCACAATTTATTCTGCTGCTATTAAATGTTTTCACTCCTCCCCTGAAGGGGAGGCGGGCCCCTTAGACGGTGACGCCGTCTCTCAGGCCAGGACATTTGTTGCTATGAAGGAGATGCTCGGAGAAGGTGAGAGGCTTGGCGGTCGTGGCCTATAGGTCTAATAGGAACTGCCCCGGAATTCGCCTTAGTGCAGGAGAATGGAAAACCATGGAAAACCATTCTCAGGACAGCCGACAGTGGGGACCAGCCTCTCTCCGTCTCCCGAATGCAGAGGCGTAGAGTCACGGTAGAGCCTTGGCCATCCCTCCTCTGCTCGGTTGGCCGTTCAGAGTGCACAACTGTCAGACCACGGACCAGTTGTGGCCACTTGTGGGATGAGACCAACTCTGCATCCACCGACCCCTAAACTTCCACACAGGAATATATTAAAAAAATTACGTACACTGGCTAGACTAGTGGATTCTTCAAAATATTATCGACTGGCAAGGTACGGAATAAGTATTAGGCCTATGTGATTTAAACCGATTCATTTTTTGAAAAATGTTTCCCTTCCTTATATTATTTTTATGAGTTCATCAGGTGAATATAAACAGATTTGTGTTATTTCCCATTTAAGTGCATTGTGTAGGTCAGCCTATAAAGATGACATCTAGCGGCATACTCTGGAACTCCCCGCTAACCCATAAGCTCCCAAAATTTCCAGGCCTTGTTTATGACGTAGTGTGCCCTACAGGACCCTATGGTTCCGGTCAGGCGAATGCCGGTCTCGAACCCAGAGTACAGTAGTGAAAGAACTCCCACAAACGTGAGCTTGTGCACATAGTCTTACCTGAACACATATCCACGCTCGGCCGCACAGTCGCGCACATCTCAGGGATAACAAGGGTAAACAAAGGGCAAAATTACGATAAAACAATAGGATATGTGACTAATCAGGTAAGAATCAGCTAAAATAAAATGAAAAAAATACGAAAGACCAAGCTGCATTCAGAAAAAAAATAACAAAATGAATTTATTACAAAAATTCTCAAATCCAAAAGTATGTACACAAAGAAATCGAATATTTGATATGTTCAAAAATGATCTTGTCGAGGGCCTCCTTCTCCCAACACCATCGGTCCGCCAGACTGGAACAAGGGTTGAACAACAGAATAAGACTAAACCGGAAGATAAGATCACTATCTGTGCAAAATGGAGAACAATCAAAAGCAATCTCCCATGCGTAAACGTTGCCTCACACGACCTCGAACTCGTACCCTTCCGTAATCAAAGCTATACCGTATAAGACCTGGACAGGATGAAAGCTCACCGTCCAACCCAATAAAGGTATCCACACATAACAATAACAACCATAGATATCCCCGCTACCTCAATACGTGGCTAAATAAACAAGTAGCAAGATTGAGTAGACAGATAAAAATGTAAGTCAAGCAAACGAACTGCGGTCCAAACCAGCCGCTCTACTCAAGGTCACAAACCAAGGGCGACTTCCCCTAGCACTTGAAATATAAACACACAGACAGAGACAAATCACCTCGTCTCTGACGTCACACTCGACTGTCCTGCTTCACACAAATCACATGGCTGAGTGTTCCACCCGCATCCTACATTACGCACAGCTGTTCAACCATAGGGAATTCTTACCATCTTACATTAACACACATTTAACCATTGAGTGCTGGAATCATCTATCTCTGCCTTCATAGGGCTTGGACATACCTATTACTCTCACCTCCTTTGCCTCCATAGGCTATTTCATCATGACACCTGGGTTCAATTCCCTGGCACTACCAAAATTATTCATATTTCCACAGCACTCGTTCATATAACTTCCATGCGTGCGATTTGCTATCTCTCATGACTTACACTTCCAGCCATGCTAACCTGTGCAAGTCAAGGAATCAGTCTTCAGTTTGAAAAACTTATCTACAAAAAACTAAGGAAATAAAAGGAAATCCACTGCTCCCAAAGTTCCCGTGTCTACTAAAAAGACCTAGCTAACGTGACCCATGTATAAAGATGCCACTAACAGAAACAAACATAATACAAAGGGAAAACTTAAAATAAATAACAAATTCTACCGTCCAGAGTTCGAGGTCTGTGCAAACCTATCCTATACCAACCATTATTTACAGGACTCTCGTGGCTGACGCCACCTTGAATTTTAATTTTAATCTAGCCCATGCTACAAGAAATTGGAATTGCCTGACCTGGGAGTACCGATGACATTGTGAGGCGGCTCTCTATGGAACCATGGAACTTAGCACATGCTGACAGATGACTCTGCCCACTGCGAAGGGATGTAGATCACTGGGTCCATGCTGGCTGGTGAAGGATCTTCTAACAGCTCCCGTGAAGGTGGTCCAGTGGCTCTACCAGTATTGCGTTGAGCTCTGCTTCTGGAGTCCCTGCGTCGATGCTCGATTGTCTTGACAGCTGCTCCGTTTCTGTAGCCTGCTGTCCTTCTCTCCCGTTCTCGGTGATGTTTCACGTGGTATACGTGAAGGGAAACTGTAAAAAAAGACATAAGTTACCAAGAGTTCTGCTTAAATGTCAGTCTCCAATTACGTCCCATTTCACACGTTTTAAAGCTTCTTTCTGAGCGACGTCACGTCCATCCCACATACACACATTCACAAATAGTGCCTAAATTCATTCTTTCTACAACAGAAGTGTTATTCCAAGCGGCCAGAAATCATCTGAGCTATAACCAGATTACGAACCTTGTTTCTAATACTTGGCCCTCAAAGTTATACGAAACTACAAGCGAGATAGTGGAGTAATTGGCAGTACATTTCCATGACAGGCTAACAAACACATGTAGTCAGAAAAATTCAACTTGATTATGCAGATTATTCACTTACTTCTATTCCCAAGTAGATAGTACTGGATGTTAACAGCTCGCAGCTCAGGTCTGATCCACGATGTTCTCCTGGGGTAGTATCACACCGTCGCATTCGCGAGACAGTCAAAGAGTCAGCTCTCGAGTGCTCCACTACTGCATATTTATAACCCGTCACGCGTACCCAAGCTAAAGATTTCCCCGCGAGATCTTCCCCCCGGCGGTCTTCTTGCAGGAAGCGAGCTAAGTAATAATCTGGCATATGCACTTATACTTATGCTAATAACGCATATCAAAATTTTGCTCATTTTACGAAGGTTGCAATATTCTTCTCGGATTGAATGCATTTTTTCTGTGCTTCAAGGTATAAATTAATTTCCTTTTTCGCTCCAAATCTTTGTTGACACGCTATCTTCGTCAAGGGTTTCGCGTCCTGCGTCTAAATTAAAGCGCTTGGCTTGGGGTCGTAAATTTGTCTTATGAGATTCCAGAGATTTCTTTAATCATTTAGCCGTTTCTTTCCCACGAGCACTGCACCACTCAACCGCTCCCAGGCAATAAATTAGAATACAAGGATCTCTAAGATGTTTCAGGGTGGTCTTGAATGTACCTGATACCACAGGCTAAAATCATGCCTCAATAATAATGACCAATAGGGTTCAGTAGGCAACGTATTTATTTATGTATTTATAGAAGGCACACGGTAATGACGTGAGGAAGAAGATGACGATGACTTAGCATAAGCTTTGTTCGTGCAGCAAATCTATGATAGTTTGTGATTTGTACAAGAGTGCATGCGCGGATTAGGAACAGTTGGAAACTGTTCCCGATTCTTTCCTGCGCGAACGGCTCCGCAGTCTCGATCCTCCTATACTGCCTGCTCTATGCGAGCTTTTTGCGACTAGGCTGCGACAAAATTTCTCAACTAGATGGCAGGCATAGACGCACAATGTTCCAAACTCATTCAAATGACGACAGCCTACAAAACACTATGCAGTATGGTCATATGTTCACTGAAGCTCGTAAATTACATCAGTAATATTAAATATCGGCAATATTACCTGTATGAAGTCACAGTTGGCCTCTTCATGCACAATTTGAAGATTTTCCAGGACGAAGGCTTGGAGTGGTACCGTACTTTTTGTGTACTTGCCAACGCAATATCAGTTAATAGAGGTCTTACGAACTTGGTTAGGATAATATCACTAACAGTTTGCTGGTGTTCTTTGACCTCACACTGTAACAAAACACATTCTGAAAGGGAAGACGTCGCAAGTCCTCGTGTTACGCTCGTACGTTTGAAGGACTTCGACAATAGGGTACAGCAGCTTACACGAACTCCTGCAGATACTTCACCAGAGCAATAAAATAAGGTTATGGTTATCGAACTCCTCCTCTGTCCTGGTGCATAATCAGTTCCATTTAGCGGTGTCGAAGCTCTAGGCAGTGAGATGTTGCTGACGCAAATATCACACTCCATCCTCTCCTCAAAAGCATGAACCAAGTACCGGTACCCGCAAATTAGGATTTGATTTCCTGTTTCTAGTTTGATTGGGATATTATCGTCTGGATATTTGAGGTTGTTCAAAAATGTCTAAACATGAAGACGTTTGTTTTGTGATTGTCCGTCACAGTTCTTATCACAAGGAATCCACTATCCTCCACGGCTTTAATCACCTTCTGAAAAAAATCCGCAGCCTGTTTCCAGTCATTCGACCAGGTCAGAAATGGAATGAATGGAGCCCCCATCTAGCGGCGAGGATAGTAATTGTGCTGGCTGCCGAAGCCTGTCGCGCTCTTCTGGAATTATATTCATGAGTGTTGCTGGAATGAAATATGAATGGGAAAACCGGAGTACCCGGAGAAAAACCTGTCCCGCCTCCGCTTTGTCCAGCACAAATCTCACATGGAGTGACCAGGATTTGAATCACGGAACGGAGCTGTGAGAGGCCGGTGCATTGCCGCCTGAGCCACGGAGGCTCCATCACCTTCTGATATAAGGCGTAAAGGCACAGATGCGAGAGTAATCATAGGATATCCAATTACTTCCTTTATTAGGTCCTTGCCTAGATAAAGCCGACAGCCGCTTTTCTCTTATTTCCCTTCTAGACGGTATTTCACGGAGTCGTATCTTTTCTGGCTGCGAACCACCTTGCCGCAATTGGCAAAATGGTGCACAACAGTTGAATATTTCGGGGAAAGAATCTGCAGTTTCAGTTCTACAAAAAATTATACCTTGCAGAAACCTTAAAATCACTTTTGAAATATCTATAAGCATAACATGATTAATTAATTTCACAGTTCTATACAAAATATCTCTTGTACGAACGGAAGTGACCAGACACGTTTACTCATTGTACGCAAAAACTCAGCTTTTCACACACATTCATGCACCAATGAAATGAAATGGCGTATGGCTTTTAGTGCCGGGAGTGTCCGAGGACAAGTTCGGCTCGCCAGATGCAGGTCTTTTGATGTGACCCCGTAGGCGACCTGCGTGTATGGTGAAGATGAAATGATTATGAAGACGACACATATACCCAGCCCCCGTGTTAGCGAAATTAACCAATTATGGTTAAAATTCCCGACCCCACCGGGAATCGAACCCGGGACTCCTGTGACCAAAGGCCAGCACGCTAACCATTTAGCCATGGAGCCTGACATTTATGTACCAATAACACAGTGCTACACCGTTGCCTACGCTATAATAGAAGGCCTGGACAAGCAGACACATTTCTGGGCGAACAAAGTAGTTCAGGCATTGGCCGCTTGGATCGCGTTTATGTTCTGTTGTTTACAGTGACTCTATATGTACAGTGTGGCCACCGAGTGCTTCATTCTGATTGGTTCCACCATGTTTTAGCCAAATGCCCCGTCACCTCATTTAAACGCATGTATTCCGCACAGTTTCAGCGAAAAGCAGGCTACTTATTTTAACTTTAATACTACCGAAAATATGTTTTTATTAAACAGTGGGATTATTTAGTTTTATTAGTTTCGAAATGTGTGTGCATTTACGTATTTCTGAGGACTGATATTGAAAGAAGATTACGCCGGGCTGTTGTGCTTATAGGTGCAAAAACAGATAAGGGAAGGGTTTTAAAATGAATTTGGGCTATTGTTTGCTTTCAGCTTTGAAAGTAGCACATTATAAGACGCTCCCAGCAATGAGAGTTGTCTCATGCATTATAATGGGAACAATAATAACAAAATGGGTTCGTAATTTTATGGAGGCCAAGGCAGTAAACGTCAGATTTCTCCTTTAAAACTCGCCGTATTGAAAACATGTACATAATGAAATATGTTTAGAATATAATTTCGGATCTTTTACATTTTTAGCGATTTTACCGTGTACGGAAAAATAACAGATTTTCACGATTATATTATTTTTCACAAATTTCCAAATATTCTCGAAAATCTAAAACTTGTTCATAAGAAAAGTTACAGAAAGGTCACTCCCAATCATTTATGTCTCATTCATTTTCATCGCATGAGCTATCATCTTTATTTCAAGGGTTTTCCCTCGGACTCAGAGAGGGATTTCACCTCTACCGCCTCAAGGGCAGTGTCCTGGAGCGTGAGACTTAGGGCCTTGTGGAGGGATGGGAAGATTGGAAGGGACAGGCAAGGAAGAGGGATGGAAGGCCGTGGCCTTAAGTTATGTACTATCCCGGCATTTACCTGGAGGAGAGTGGGAAACCACGGAAAGCCACTTCGAGGATGGCTGAGGTGGGAATCGGACTCTCCTCTACTCAGCTGACCTCCCGAGGCTTAGTGGACTCGGTTCCAGCCCTCGTACCACTTTTCAAATTTCGTGGCACAGCCGGAAATCGAACCAGGTCCTCCGGGGGTGGCAGCTAATCAAGCTAACCACTACATGAGCTATTATGATGGATATATTCTCGAATTCAAGCTTTTATGGCTATTCATCTCTTAAAGGACGTGGTTACAAAAGCCACCTAGCATCAACTTGAATGTTCCCATACATTATAATGATAACAATAATAGCCCGACTCCGTGGATGGATGGTCAGCGTACTGCCCTTGGGTTCACAGGGTCCCGGGTTCGATTCCCGGCCGGGCTGGGTATATTAATAACACGGGCTAGGGGACTGGATGCTTGTGTTTGTCCCAACACTCTCCTTTTCATATTCAGACACCACACCATACTGCAAACCACCACAGAAACTCGCAATCGTGATTAAATCCCTCGATATAGGATTGGCGTCAAGAAGAGCATCCGGCTATTCGACAGGGCCAAATCCACATGCGTGACGCAGTTCGCTCCCACAACTCCACAGTTGTGGGAAGAGTGGTAGAAAAAATATTAACAGTAATAAAAATGTATTAGCAAAACCGATAGTAGAAAATAGAATATTTAAAATACAGCGGATATCTACCGGTAATAACCGAACCGGGGCACAGAATTAGTCGCACATCACGGGAATCGAACCGCGTGTGATCGGTAACAGTGTCCTGAATACAAGCACTCCGGAACCAGGATAACTGCTTGATTCCACCGAGCAACAAGTAGTATTTTCTCAAAGTATATTGTATAGCGATACCAATATTTAATTGCTCGTTGCGGGGATCAAACCTTAGCCGTCATTAACAGAGCTTTATACCAAACTACCCGAGGACCATGACAGTTACTTGGTTTCACCACTAAAGAGTAGCAGGTTTTCGTCATTATTTATATTAGTACCAGGAGTAGAATGGTACAATATGTTATATTATATTATGTTAACATAAAACCTGGAATAGGGTAATGTTAATTTTTTAATTTAAATGTAGGCTAACTTTACAGTCATTACATACATTATTCAAAACAATGACTAGGCCTATACTATTTTATGCCACATGTATTATAACATAAATGTTATCACAGGCCTAGCTGCCAACACAGAATTTCGAACAAATAATTGTGACATTTATGCGACGTGTAAATCTAAATTCTGAAGTCTGAATATAACAAATACTGATAGGCCTATACACACTCAGTATAAGCAAAGTAAATAACATCTTAAAACATTGAACTAGTCTATTTTATATTGAAACAATAATAATATCACTCTCCTTCATCTATCAGCTGATTGAGTACTTGGCTAAAACATGGCGGCTGGACTGGACTTGGCCACACTGTACATACAGAGTCACTGTACTGTTGTTCTCGTGTTCTGTCTATATCCTTACATTGAGGATTACGCGAAATAATATATTTTATTATCATTATGTCCGGTGTGAATCAGATATAAATATATAAAACAACTTAGAACACACTACACTTCCTAGATTTCTTTCATTTTGCACTTGTTTATCACACAAGAATAATAGGGAAATATGCCTAAATAGAAGTACTCATCCGATTTTTCCCTATTTCTATAATTTCAAAACTTTTCTTCTCAGAGGCTTGCTTTTGAATTTGTTTAATAAATCACAGTCATTAGTCACTTTCTTTGCATTTTTATCAAGAACAGGCCTGAAAAATGTTGTAAGTATAACGTATGTGATGTGTGCTTGATCACAGTCGCGGCACTGAAACGTCTCTTTAAACTTTGGAGCGGTAAGGAATTTCAGCTTTCGGACAAGGTTACATTTTCCGAGATATCCTAACGCCCGCGTTGTAAATATTAATACATTTTTAAGAAGACGAATTTGCGTCGGCTCTTTGTCGGGGAGGAGAATTCCCCTTACAGTACTTACACTGCAATCTGATTCGACAAAGTACAAGCTACATATTCTGGAGTTATCATTAGGAGCCCAAAGAGATCCTTTTCTGCTGTCCTGTCGAGAAATAGCAAGCCTCCATTTCTCCCGTAAACTCGTATCTTTAGAAAAAAGATGAAAATTTATACTTGTGTATATTTCTTCGCTGTATCAGATGTGCAGTTAGGCACGCAACAATGAACCATCTTATCCTACAGAGTGGAAAGAGAAACTTGACGGTAATTGGTCCCAGGGGCTCTGAACTTTTGAGCGTGGGTTGTCGACCACGGGGCCCTTAGCTGAATCCTGACATTTCTTCCACTTACTTGTGCCAGGCTCCTCACTTTCATCTATCCTATCCGACCTTCCTTGGTCAATTCTAGTTCTTTTCCGACCCCGACGCTATTAGGTTTCCGAGGGCTAGGGAATCTTTCATTTTCAAGCTCTTCGTGGCCCTTGTCTTTCTTTGGCCGATACTTTCATTTTTCGAAGTGTCGGGTCCCTTTCAGTTTTTCTCTCTGATTAGTGTTATATAGACGATGGTTGCCTAGTTGTACTTCCTCTTAAAACAATAATCACCACCACAACCTTGACGGTAATTTGGAAGCACATAACTAAGAAATGAAGGGCTCGGTGGAATATAGTCATAAGCCACAATAACATAGTTCTGAGTAAATGACAAATTAAAGTTCAGCTCAAATCTGTAAATCATCCACTACATTTGTAATAACTTTCCTTGTATAAATGAACACCTGTATGTGTTATAAAACATATGGGAGACAGTGAAACAACACTTTGCCCTAGTATATGATTTAAGAGCATTTTTAATGAATGAGGTAACTAGCATGGGCTTGAGAATTAATAAGCCTAAACTTAATTATAAAGACACAGTATTTGAGAATGAACACGCTTAATTTAAGAAAACACAATATTTGAGAATGAATACACATACTTTAAAGAAAAACAGTGTCTATCTCAAGGGAATTCTTCCACATCATTATCTTCAACATTATATCCTGTAAGGGACATGAAGATGAGTTGATTGGCTACAGGAATGAATGGCTTGAGAGGCATGACATCAGTAAATTTCTTCTGGTTGATAGGGAGTTGATTTCTGGTTTTTACTCTGAGCTGACAAGGATCATGTTCCACAAATCTTCCTTTCTTCTTGGTGCGAATATTTGCATACTGAACTAGCCATAATGTAGTATAACAGTGCTTAACACCTTGCTGAAAAGCAAAAGCAAAGTCACCTCCGTAGAGGCCATAAAGGCCCTTGGAGGAGTGGAAGGTAAAGGCTTCCACCATTGTTAACCTCGGCACGTGATGGGGTAGAGTGGTTGGCTCTACGCCCGGCCGCCTTTGCCCCCAGGAATTAACTTGGTACTAATTTTTGGTGTAGGCTGAGTGAACCTCAGGGCCATATGCACATCCGGAAGTGGAAATCTCGTTTCTCAAATTTTACGACTTCCTGACGGGGATTCGAACCCACGGCCTTCCGGGCGAATCGAGCACGCCTTTACCGCCTCGGCCAAGCAGCCACTACCTAGCTGAAAAGAGTCTTTGAAATTCAATTGAAATTGTGTAGCTTCACTGAAGTGAACTGAATCTTTAGTTGTGAATTTAGTGGGCACTGATAGCAATGACTTGAGATCATCTAAAGTTTTGAAGTCATCTCTTTTCTTTTTTGTCACAATGAAGTTTTTGGACTTGCTGACTTCACAACATCCACCCATTCATCTGGGGCATATACTATTGGTGATTCCTCAGGCATTGCACTAACTTCAAGCTATAAAATTAGGAGTAACAAATTCAGACAATTTCAGATGAACATAGTTATAAGCCACTGCAACAGATATTTAAGCGCTAATTGCTTTCACATGTTATTCTATGTAAATATTATTGTTAATATTGATAGTTCTACTAAATTATTAATCTATGGTTATCAAATGCATTTTCATAAGATACGCGTTATTTGTAAAGTAAGTAAAATGAGTAAAATACAGTCACAAGCCACAAACTAGAGGTTATCCATGATAAAATTTGTCTATACTCTTACCAAGTTGTCATTAGAGCTGGAACTGTTGCTTGATGGGTGCCAAGAATCATCACCATCTGTATCAAATGGATCTGACTCTTCACTTTCAGCTTCATTATTCTCAAAAGTCCTCTGAACAGGAGATAAATCTTCATTCACTCATGATTTCGACGCCATTTTGGTGTGGCTTATGACTGTGTTAGTTCTGAAATTGTCACTAGATTGCAAAGTAAAGAACTTCCACCTAGCATATGCTGCCATATTTTATAAATACAAGAAACTTCTTAGTGTGATATTAAAGAGGGAAATTTAAAGAATATGATGGCATGAACATCTCAAAAACAACAAAATGGTGGCTTATGACTATATTCCACCGAGCCCTTCAAATGTTAAATGCATCTCAGCAACCATCCATATATTGCAAATCGAAAGATCAAATAAATTAAAAAACGACAAAACTCTTCATATTTATGTTAGATAAGGCCTTACCTTATAAAATGAAGTTTAATATGTTATTTCTTCTCATAAAACATGTTGCAGTAATCATACACGTAATCATAGAATTTGCGCCAAACAACAGAACATAAACGCGAACCTAGCGGTGGAAAAGAGAAAAACTGTTACCTGCTTTTAATGCAATAAATTGGTTTTCTCTCCAGGCCTTCTAGTATCTACAGGTTTTGGCTCGTTGCCAACGCTTTGGCTAGACTCATACTAACAGCGAAGATTGTGCGTCTACTACTGCACTCTTACGGCGACTTGAAGAAATATTGGTAGTAGCTCCTTCCTGTGTTAAACTCACCGCCGTCTCAATCCTATATACTGCCTGCTCTATGATATGCGGTTAACATGCTTCTCAGCGTGAGCTCTTAGTGTCACGAACCTCCGCTAGGGGCGCCAGCTAACGCACCCAACTTATCTCCGTACCTACGTTATTGTGTTCCAGTGCGTTTGCATCGAGCATTTATGTTTGTGTCTCTGGTTGTAAAATGATTAATTGTTGTGTTCCTCTTTGTACATAAAGGCAGGAAATCCAAATTCTTCAGGTGTGAGTATTCTTGTTATCCCCCCTAATAAACAACTTAGGGAAAATTGGCTTAACGCTATATCAAGGCACGGATCAACCAAGAGTAATCAACGAATTTCATCCGATTATTCTAGTGTTTGTAGCCATAATTTTAGAGATGGAGATGAAAGATAAAACCAAAAATATATATATTGAAGCCAGAGAGCGTGCCTAGTCGGTCTTCGAATTATCCCTATTATCTTCAAACCAGAAAAATAGTTCCACGAAAGACCAGACAGCGACAAGATATTTCTTCGGAAGAAATCTGTGATGAAACAAGCTCTTCAACCGCAGGAAATACATTGGATGACGAGTACGAAATTAATTTGAACAACGATGTATCAATCCAAGTCGATATTCCAACGAGTAAGAATGACAGCAGTGATCAGAAAATCAGACATTAGATGCTCCGATCGAGAATTCTGAGACTGCTATAACAGCTGATGACTAACCATAATGAAGTTAAAAGACTACAGAGACAATTCGAAGACAACCCAGAAATTGATCGACTGAATAAAGTAAGCAGCCATATATAAAGGAAAAACGAACGCTTTTTAAAATTAAATCCATAATTTTCGCAAGACAAAATACGGGCAGTCAGAATAAATCACGCGGCAAATTCTGTGGCGTGGGGAATAGTATCCCAAACGGTTACGAATATGCTCCTGGTCTAGTGTCAGCTCCGTCACCAAGTACTCTGGACAGGTAGCCTAAATGGAAAATGTTGATAGTGTTTGTCGGGATTTCCCAATTAGTGAAGGAAAGACTTAGAGCTGAATGTAAAAACTATCAGACCAACAGAGAGGAGTGTAACAGTGATTGCAGATAAAAATGGCTTAATTAAGTACGGCTCCTCTACGACCGAACCAGTGACAAGTTCGTTTGCGTGGTCAATGATGAAGGTGTACGCGGCACAGATATTGTAAAATCTCCTGCTCTCACGAATAAACTGTTGTGTTTTCTTGTAATCCGACTTTCAAAGAAGTTCTCTAGTCCTGCTGCCTACTTCCTCGTTAAAGGCTTAGAACTCTTCGATCTATCCCTTTTATTTCAGAAATGATTACTGTAATGCCTTTCGGCAAAACAACCCAGATTGTTTGCATTTCTGTTCACCAGCAGATAAAATACTTACAATGGTTGAATGATAATTTCATCGAGTACGTTAAAGCAATTCGGTTGAAATCAAAACGTGAAAAACTGAAGTGTCTGACTAATGAAACGGCAGATGCTGTCTCGTTAACTGTGAAATCTATAGTGGAATGTGTGCCTTATCTGTTACAAAATCGGTTATTTTATATTCTCACTAGATGATTTTCTGGAGACGCAATAGAAGCTCTATTTAGTTCAGTGAGATTGGGTGGTGGATTTAATGATATGACGAACGCACGCACTGCATTATGTGCTATAAAACGTATCCTGAAAACTGGTCATGAACAAAAGGTCAGCGAAATAGTGATAGAATCTTTCCGCGTCCACTGCTGGTAAACAATATTAAGAAAAGGACTGAAAAGGTACTCCGTTACTCGTGCCGACAAAATTCTGAAATTTGTGTGTATCATGCAGCGTGGGATGATCCTGATATAACTACTGTAACTGGTAAGATTTTATAAATTTTACGTTTCTATATCTTAAGCCAAGCTCAAATGTGAAATGTTAGTTTCTGTATGTGCATTATCATCTCAATTAGTAACATGTTAAGGATTAGTTTTCATTTTATATTGGTGTTACGGACCAACTCTCATTTAACCAACATGTGCTCCGGGTGCGGTAAGTGCTGCCATCTGCAATGTCGCTGTAAACGCAATTCTCGCGGCACAGAGCAGGCAGTATATAGAGATTGAGACGGCGGTGGTTAAACTAGTGGCATAGAACAGGCAGTATGAGAGGATCGAGACGGCGGTGGCAAACGGTCATGTGTTAGCAAATACTGCCGTTAGATATCAGCGCAATTCCGAATTAATTGTTATTCAGTCACTACTGATCTGCAGTTAGGCCAGTCGCCCAGGTGGCAGATTCCCTATCTGCTGGTTACCTAGTCTTTTCTTAAATAACTACAAAGTTTGGAAATTTATTGAACATCTCCATTGATAATTTATTCCAATCCCTTGCTCCTCGCCCTATAAACGAATATTTGTCCCAATTTTTCTTCTTGAATTCCAACTCTATCTTCATATTGTGATCTCTCCTACTTTTAAAAACTCCACTCAAACGTATTCGTCTACCAAATGTCGTTCCACGCCGTCCCTCCACTGACAGCTTGGAAAGTACCACTTACTCGAGCATCTCGTCTCCTTACTCCCAAGTCTTCCCAGCCCAAAGTTTGCAACATTTTCGTGACACTACTCCTTTGTCGGAAAACACCCAGTGCAAATTATGCTACTTTGATTTTTTTCTAGTTCTCGTATCAAGTAGTCCTGGTGAGAATCCCATACACTCGAACCATACTTTAGGTGGGTCTTACCAGAGACTTATACGCCCTCTCCTTTACAACCTTACTACAACCTATAAATACTCTCATAACCATGTGAAGAGATCTGTAACCTTTCTTAACAACCTCGTTAATGTGATTACCCCAATATACGTTGCCCTGAACCCTTCGTTAGTTTCTAGTCAAACAAAAAGTAGTAACAACGTTAATTTTACGGGGAATTACCTCCAGAAGACCAGAGATGAATATCAGTTATTTCTCCTCTACCAGACATATAGATTGTGGGAGCTTTATTATACTGTAGAAACCCCTGATCATTAAGTTTAAAGCTTGCGGGTAGGGGCAGCAGAAGAACACCCACGACATCTCCCGCCTGTCGCAAGAGGCGACTAAAATGGGCTCCAGAGTCTCTTAACTTGGTAGCTGAGCTCTGGCATTGCTTCCAATCACCTGCGCCAGGCTCCTCACTTCCATCTGTCCCATCCGACCTCTCTTGGTCAACCCTTGCTCACCTCAGACCCCGACGGCATTAGGTCACGGGGCCTAGGGAGTCTTTCATTTTCATGCCCGTAGTGGACTTTCTTTGGCCGAAACCTTCATTTTCTAATTGTCGAATCCTCTCTACTTCACCCCCCCCCTCCCCCTCTGATTAGTGTTATCGGAGGATGATTGCCCAGTTGTACGTCATCTTAAAACAATATTCACCACCACCACCGCTGTGACTACAATAGTGCGACACCACATTTTATATGCAGTGCGCCCTTAATTTTACAAGTGGCGGCTGCAATAATATCCTAATTTGAAGCGGGTTTCCAAAGTTTTTTTTTTTGCTAGTTATTTTACGTCGCACTGACACAGATAGGTCTTACGGTGACGATGGGACAGGAAAGGGCTAGGAGTGGGAAGGAAGCGGCCGTGGTCTTAATTAAGGTACAGCCCCAGCATTTGCCTGGTGGGAAAATGGGAAACCACGGAAAACCATTTTCAGGGCTGCCGACAGTGGGGTTCGAACCTACTATCTTCCGAATACTGGATACTGGCCGCACTTAAGCGACTGCAGCTATCGAGCTCGGTGGTTTGCGAAGTAGCTCCTTTGGAAAGAGCTTTCGCATTACTGGCCATCCGCATGGTCGTTTGCAAGACTACTTTTTAATTATCTATTCTCTCTCGACCGCGCATCAAAATGTATTTATTATTTTATTTTCTCCAGTTTCTCCCTTGAAAGTCTTGCAGGCGGCCATGGACCGGGGGTGACAGTGGCGCTTGAGCGGCAGTGGTCTAGCGCCGGGGATGTCTTGGTACGAGCGCGACAGGGTAACCAGTGCCGAAAGGAGATATGGGATTGCCTGGTGGGTTTAGGAAGGTTTCTCATAACTTCTCCTTTACGGAGGGGTGGAAGTAGCCTTTGCGCCTCAAGTTATTCTGTACTCTTGTACTAGGCTATGTTCCTGCGTTAGTACTCGCTTGTCGGTCATTTGTCCAAACAGGCAGGTCACTACGGGCTGTGAGGCGGGTGTCGGAGCCTCACGGCACCCCCCCCCCCCTCCCAAAGTACATACTAACACAGGTCAATTCTCTTTATCTCACCTAGAACGAGGCAAACCTTGTCGAGCTGGGCTGAGCGATGACCATCCGACCAGGCGTCCAGTGATTTCCATCTCTTCGGATCGTTGATGAAGCAGGAGAAGGGTAAGCAATTGAACGTCATGACGTGGCTTCAGAGACTGGAAGCAGATTTCTTTCTTGCCAACATCGATGTCTTGGTGTAGAGGAACAAGTGCTTGGATAATAATAGCGAGTACATTAAAAAGTTATGTGTATCAGTGTTCTACAACAATGTATTCTTTTATTTGCCTGCAAAATAAAGTTTCTTCGTGCAAGATCTTGTTTCCTTTTTTTTTAAATGTATTGTACTTATAACAGATGGTGCCCGTCATCATTGAAGGGTGTGACTTACAAAGGCTGCACCACTCTTAGTAATAAGTAGGGCCCGGATTTGTATGCACTAAAAAACCTGAAAATATGCATGCAAATATGCACTAAAAAGTTACAATATATGCACGGAAAATAAGGAAATATGCTCTTAAAATATGCAATTTTATTCACTTTCCTATTTACAGGTATCATTTATTACAAAAAGAAGCATCACAATAGGTAACTAGTAGTCTTTCAATGTTTTCTGGAGACAAACTATGTCTGTTGTCCGTCAAAATGAGTTTATAGGCTGAAAATGATCGTTCTACATCAACTGACGTAATTGGACAGTACTTATACATGGGCACCAACGTTTCGGAGCATACATCTGGCAAGGATACCCTAGTTCCACTCAAGTATTGATAATTAACTTAATCTTCTTCAGTCCTGGGTTCGAATTCAACACCTTTTCTAACTTGCATTTAATCTTCTCTCCAATTTCGCCTGGAGCGTAATTCAATGAAGATGCAGCTTTTTCAACGAGATCAAGTGATTCATGGAGGAGAGTACCAGAAGATTCTAAGCTCTCAATGGCTTTTGGAAGTTTAGAAAAATGTGCAGGAATGAAATTCACATCTTGATAAACAGTAGCGGTTTCAAACACACCTTTTGCATCACGGACACACGCAATATGTTCATCTTCAAGTTTTGTAACCACTTCTTTCACTCCATTAAAATGTTCCTGATAAAATGATACTGCAGATAACCATGTCCCCCACCTTGTCAGGACAGGTTCAGGTGGCAAAGGAACTTCAGGTAGACAATCTTTGTAGAGCTGGACACGAGCTGGTGCTTTCAGAAACAGTTTCTTCCCACATCCAATTAAATTGTTAACAGCTGGAATGTGTGCGCGTATTTCTTCTGCAATGCGGTGTAATCCGTGCGCTAAACAGGTTACGTGTATGAGTTTTGGATAAAATACTTGGAGGGCCTTTGCTGCTTTCAACATATACGAAGCTGCATCTGTGAGCAGTACAAGCACTTTACAACAATTAGTCTCAATTTCAGATGGCCACAATAGTCGCAGAGAATCATTTACAAATCTTGCTATTGTGCTGTGGTTGGTTTTCTCTAGTACTTTACAAGCAAGAAGATGTGGCTTACCGGGTTCGTCTGGATGTAATTTACCAACCACGAAATTTGCTATGTAACGGCCACACGAATCCGTTGTCTCATCCACCGATATCCAGACACAGTTCCTTCCGATATCAGAACGGATCAATTCCAGGGTAGATTCATATAGCGGAGGTAGGTAATTTTTCCTAAGAGTTGATTCATCTGGTATTTTTTGATTTACGCAATATTTCTCGAGAAATGATCGCAGAACTGGATTGTTTAATTTATTCCATGGAATGTTGCTGCATACGAAAGCCCTACAAAGATCATTTGAAAATGTATTAAGACTACAGGACTTCGGCTTTACCTGTGTAAGAAGTAGTTGTTATGGTGTGCTGTTCTTCTCCTCCTTTGCTTTAATATGTGCAGTTGTTTTTGAATGCTGTTCAAGCTGAAATTTCTTTTCACATTTCACTTCCTTTGAGCAAACTTGACAGTACACGATGACACCATCTGTTGAATAGTCCCTATTACCCGACACCCACTGATTTAGTAAATCTCTTCTGCTGCTCTTTTCCTTAGGCATTTTTTAAAAACTAACACTTTTAGAAATGAGATGCAGGGCATTAAAATGGAACGTAACTTGTGAACTGAAGATACTTCTGTCCTGACCAAGTGCCCAGCCCCTTGAGATTATTATCTGCTGTGGTAGAGAAAGGAATTCAGGGAAGTCCAAGCCTGCCTACCCACACCTAAGCTATCTGTTGCCATTGTCAGTTGTGAAAGTAAAGTGCCGTTACACAGACAGTTGAAAATACCAACTAGCGAGGGATGTAAAAAACAGATATATTTTAGTAGTTCTTGTAATTATCCTTAAATTCAGACATTATATACCGGAATATGCTGTTACGTCTAGAATATGCACTAACCCTCAAAATATGTCAAAACATGCAATTGCATATGCGCATATGCATTTTTAAACAATCCGGGCCCTAGTAATAAGCCATACAAAATACACGCTGGGGTGTAAAAAATTCCATTTACTTGCGGCAAAACATGCCGGTTCCATTGGTACTCGTATTAAGGAACACCAACGTAATATTTGTCTCAACCAGCCAGACAAATCAATAATAGCTGAGCACGCCCTATCAACAGGTCATGATGTCGCATTCCAAGATGTTCGACTACTAGTAACATGTTTTCATTCCTTTCCCGAAGGAGGAGGCGGGCCTCTTAGACTGTTACGGCGTCTCTCAGGCCGGGAGATATGTTACGGTTGGAGATAGTGAGGGGTTTGGCGTTCTGGCCTATACTAGGAACTGTCTCGGTATTCGCCTTTATTAAATTTGATCGATCGATTGATTGATTGATTGATTGATTGATTGATTGATTGATTGATTGATTGATTGATTGATTGTGTTCTGAATATTTTATCATAGGCCTATCACTCATTTGGACTGAAAAGTAGGAACATTTGCACGCAACATACAAGGTACGTACGAATATAAAAACATATTTTGAAGTCTATGTTATGTCATTTCTACGGATGTTTACAGGATAGTATTAATAGCTCAATCAGTGACTATAATACGATGCAAGGATGAATGAATAGTCATTTATAATACAATACAATTTTATTTCATTCTTCGAGCTTGCGCTATTCAGATTAATATCATCACATAAATCTAGATTGTCCTCATCAGTTAAAGATTCACTGGAGTCACTCGTAAAACTAATGTCTGACATCTGAAAATATACAAATTTTTATATAGTCAACGAACTGTGATTAGTTACCACCCTATCAGTAAGCATAGACTAACAGATCATTAAAATGCATATAATTTATCTACAATACGTAAACTTACTTACACTGACAGTTCACATGTGTTTTATCGTGATATTATTTTAATGAAAGATGTAAACTAGATGCAAATTAACCGTTTATACATGTTCATTAAACAGAATGCGCGATTGTTACATGTAATTAAGAATACCACCGCCAAGGTATGTTATTTTCAAGAAAAGCACGGAACAAATTTATTTATAAGGATCTGTGCTTTGTGAACCATGTATGACGGGGGCTGATGCGCATGCCTAGTTAAGAAATCCGAAAACAATCCCCAAATTCTGTTGATGTTCTCAAGCTGTACGAAACTGAAATCCACGCCTGCAAAAACAGCAGACAAGCAGTCAAATTCTGGCTGTATTCAACAGCGAAGTACATATGCGCATGCGCCTGACAGTTTGGGATAGTTTCGTATTGCAGCACGACCTCTTCAACAGCGAAGTACATGTGCGCATGCGCCTGACAGTTTGGGATAGTTTCGTATTGCAGCACGACCTCTTCAACAGCGAAGTACATGTGCGCATGCGCCTGACTGTTTGAGATAGTTTCGTATTGCAGCACGACCGCTTCAACAGCGAAGTACATGTGCGCATGCGCCTGACTGTTTGGGATAGTTTCGTATTGCAGCACGACCGCTTCAACAGTGAAGTACATATGCGCATGCGCCTGACTGTTTGGGACAGTTTCGTATTGCTGCACGAACACAGCTAATGATTACGAACACTGGTTACTATGGTGACCACGCAAAGTTGTTGACACTAATTCCATGCACACCTAAAAAAGTGGCGATAGGCAGTCACTATTTTAACAGCTGCATGGTTTAGAGGGTCTCGTGACTTATTTATTAGTAGAGCCCGGATTTCCATGCACTATCAAATTTCAAAATATGCATTCATGCCTTATCATATGGCAAAACATGCACAATAAACTGGAAAATAGGCACTATCAAAATTCAGTTCCTTTTGAAACATTGTATAACAACTACCGTAATTTCTCCAAATTGTCTTAATTTAAGCTCATCTCACTTTGTTCAACCTATCTCTAGCAACGGCACGCACGCCCACGACGTGGAAAGGGCGTCTTTCAAAGTTGACCAAGTTTCTAGAGGACCCGCTGCAATCGCCGTTGACGATTAAGATGCCAGATACCATACCACCTGGACTACATTTAAGAAATAAAAAATATACGCCTCAACCCTGGATCGACCCCTCGACCTCCTGCATCCTACCCCAAAACTCATCCACTGCACCAACTCTACAGCACGACTAACGTGTGCTGACAGAGGTAGTTACCCTACATGTGGTTAAATTGCTGCCAGAGTGCCACTCTTCAACGTCCTTTTTCTGCTGGATATACTCGCAGGACGAAAGTTTGTGAGAGAAATTTTTTATTGCTGGCATGTGAGGAGTCACGCTGCGACGCCCGAGTGCGCGAATATCGGTTCAGCCTGTATAACTACGCTATGTCTGGTAGTTATGCTGTTGTATATGCAGGGATAGCAAAGCAAAGTTACCTCTGCACAGGCCATGAAGGCCCTGGGAGGAGTGGAAGGTAAAGGCTTCCACCATTGTTAACCTTGGCACGTGATGGGGTAGAGCGGTTAGCTCTACTCCCAGCCGCCTTTGCCCCCAGGAATTAACCTGGTACTCACTTTTGGTGTAGGTGGAGTGAACCTCAGGGCCATATGCACCTCCGGAATTGGAAATTTTACGACTTCCTGACGGGGATTCGAACCCACGTCCTTCCTGGCGAACCGAGCACGCCTTTACCGCCTCGTCCAGGCATCCCCTACCTGCAGGAATACTGCATCCTATTATGTGAAGTGATCAAAATGTACAACGTGCGTCTGAATGAACGCCTGAACACACCGGAGACGTTCGAACACTCCACATATGGATGGCAACCTTGTTCCACACGCTGGCGAAGTACGGCATGACTGACTCCAGACTTAATCCTGAATACAAACAAAGCTTGTACTGGAATAGATGTATATAACAATTAAACAGTAAATTAATTTAAACTATTTTTTAAACCCAACTTATATTTTCTTTATTTCTCTAACCGTTTTCTCTCCAGGGTTGGTTTTTCCCTCGGACTCAGCGAGAGATCCCATCTTTACAGCCTCAAGGGCAGTGTGCTGGATCGTGAGACATTTGGTCGGGGGATACAGCTGGGAAGGAGGTGGCCCCACCTGCTATGCCAAACACGAGTCTTGTGGGACGGTGCTGGTAATTATTGTTTTAAGAGGAAGTACAACTAGTCAACCATCCTCTATATAACACTAATCAGAGATAAAAATGGAAGGGATCCGACACTTCGAAAAATAAAGCTACTGGCCAAAGGTAAACAAGGGCCACGAAGGGCGTGAAAATGAAAGACTCATTAGGTCTCGAGTGTTCTAATACAGTCAGGGTCAGAAAAGAACAAGTGTTGATCAAGGGAGGTCGGATAGGATAAATGAAAGTGAGGATCCTGGCACAAGTGGAAGCAATGCCAAGACTCAGCTAAGTTAAGGGGCCCGCGGTCGCCAACCCTCGCTCCCAAGTTAGGAGACCCTGGGACCCCTTTCAGTTGCCTCTTACGATAGGCAGGGGATAGCGCGGGTGTTATTCTACTGCCCTCACCCACAGGGTGATTGGACGGGATAGACAAGGAAGAGGGAAGGAAGTGGCCGTGGCTAATGTTTGGTGCCATCTCAGCATTTGCCTGGAGAAGAAGTGGGAAACGACGGAAAACCACTTTGAGGACGGGAAATCTGCTTCATTTACCTTCTGAGGCTGAGTGGACCCCGTTCCAGTCGTCGTACTATTTTTCAAATTTCGTGGCAGAGCAGGGAATCGAACCCGGCCTTCCGGGGATGGCAGATAAATACACTAACCATTACACCACATACTCGAACGAGGTTGAGCTACATGGATATAAATCAATTTCTGTTCGGAAATCGCCTTGAATGAGTTTAATTTTCAAGATTTTATCGTTTCAGTTTTCAAACAGCAGTTTTATGCCGCCATACAAGTCAGCGCACATACAGACATTTTCGTAGCATAGTGGTTAAGGTAAGCTGATATAAACTGCTAGAGGAGAAGTTCTCACTGCGAGTTTGTTTGCGTAAGGCTATCAACATAGGCCTACTTCACAGCAATTTAGCGAGAACGCTCAGACTGTTTAAGTGATGGAAGCCCACTTCCATTTGACAGACCAGGGACTCCTTGGTAACAACTGTGCTTTTACACATGATAAAATATCAAGGCGGTCCTCTCCGACAGCAAGTTAAATCATTTACGGTTCTTCAGGGTCCAATGATTAATCGTTTTATCTTAGCTTTCTTAAGGCCCTGCTTAATGTCATGTTATCCCACTTTCTTGAGCTGTACAAGGCTCGCTACCAAGTTGGACATAAAAATGATACTGTCCCGCGAAAGAGTATTTTGGTGACATATCGTGCCTTTGCTGGCAGGACCTAGTGTTTACAGTGCACTATGTCCTCTGGTATAGGCTAGAGCAATTTTGTTACTTTCATTGATCTGTCTCTGTCTTATCCTTGACTTTGACTATATGAAAGTGACTGAGGTATGAGCGATGCTAGTAATGCCATTCCTTCTGCAGCCAGTCCCTGCTATGAATGGTGTGAAAATGTTGCTCGTAGGGTCGGTTGGTGCATGCATTTCAGTGGGCTTGGCAGACTGATATGTAATAGCAACTTCTGGCTCGGTGAGGAAAGCAACGGAAAACTACCTCACTCCTCATTTCCCTAGTACGCCTCTTCAGTGATGCCTAGGCCATCTATGACAGCTGATGGCAGAGCTGTTGAGGATCCAACCAGCCTTAGGGCTGAAGACTGAACATACATACATCACCTTATCCCGTTACTGTCCGTTACTGCATAGCGTTGTCTTGAGGCAACACATCACTTTTCATCTACTGTATGTGAGAGACACGTTGTAGACAGAGTTTCAATCAAATCAAATCAAATCAAATCAAATCAAATCAAATCAAATCAAATCAAATCAAATCAAATCAAATCAAATCAAATCAAATCAAATCAAATCAAATCAAATCAAATCAAATCAAATCAAATCAAATCAAATCAAATCAAATCAAATCAAATCAAATCAAATCAAATCAAATCAAATCAAATCAAATCAAATCAGTCAACAATGATCTGCATTTAGGGCGGTCGCCGAGGTGGCAAATTCTCTATCAGTTGTTTACCTACCGGGCGAGTTGGCCGTGCGGTTAGGAGCGCGCAACTGTGAGCTCGCATCCGGGAGATAGTGGGTTCGAACCCCACTGTCGGCAGCCCTGAAGATGGTTTTCCGTGGTTTCCCATTCTCACACCAGGAAAATGCTGGGGCTGTACCTTAATTAAGGCCACGGCCTCTTCCTTCCCATTCCTAGGCCTCTCCTCTCCCTTCGTCGCCATAAGACCTATCTATGTCGGTGCGACGTAAAGCAACTAGCAACAAAAAAAGAAAGTTGTTTACCTAACCTTTTCTTAAATATTTTCAACGAACTTGGAAATTTGTCGAATATTTCCCTTCATAATTTACTCCAATCCCTTACTCCTCGTGCTATAAATGAATATTTTCCCCAATCTGTCCTCTTGAATTCCAACTTTATCTTCATATTATGATCTTTCTTACTTTTAAAACCTCCACTCAAGCTTATTCTTCTACTTACGTCATTCCACGCCACCTCTGCACTGACAGCTCGAAACATACCACTTAGTCGAGCATCTCGTCTCTTTATTCCCAAGTCTTCCCAGCCCAAAGTTTGCAACATTTTCGTAACGCTACTCCTTTGTCTGAAAACACCCAGAACAAATCGTGCTGCTTTCCTTTGAATGTTTTCCAGTTTTCATATCGAGTAGTCCCTCTGAGGGTCCCATACACTAGAGCCATACTCTAACTGCGCTCTTGCCAGAGATTTGTACGCCCTCTCCTTTACATCCTTACTACAACTCCTAAATACTCTCATTACGATGTGAAGAGTCCGGCTCCATGGCTAAATGGTTAGCGTGCTGGCCTTTGGTCACAGGAGTCCCCGGGTTCGATTCCCGGCAGGGTCGGGAATTTTAACCATCATTGGTTAATTTCGCTGGCACGGGGGCTGGCTATATGTGTCGTCTTCATCATCATCTCATCTTCATCACGACGCGCAGGTCGCCTACGGGAGTCAACTCAAAAGACCTTCACCTGGAGAGCCGAACATGTCCTTGGACACTCCCGGCACTAAAAGCCATACGCCATTTCATTTACCATGTGAAGAGATCTGTAACCTTTCTTAACTACCTCATTAATATGATTACCACAATGAAGATCATTCATTATATTAACACCTAGATACTTACACTGTTCCCCGTGAGGTAGTATCACCCCATCAACACAATAATTAAAACTGAGAGGACTTTTCCTGTTAGTGAAACTTTCAACTACCGATCTCGATAGCTGCAGTCGCTTAAGTGCGGCCAGTATCCAGTATTCGGGAGATAGTAGGTTCGAACCCCACTATCGGCAGCCCTGAAAATGGTTTTCCGTGGTTTCCCATTTTCACACCAGGCAAATGCTAGGCTGTACCTTAATTAAGGCCACGGCCGCTTCCTTCCCACTCCTAGCCCTTCCTTGTCCCATCTTCGCCGTAAGACCTACCTGTGTCGGTGCGACGTAAAGCAACTAGAAAAAAAAAACTTTCAACTTGACTTTTCATCCCATTTACAATCACACCATTGTCTGCTGTCTATCTCACTACATTAAGGCCCCTGCAGTCGCTCCAATCCTGGAACTTAGTTTTACTCACTTTTACGGCACACCTTCAACTGTAGTCAATCAAACACATACATTGTGCCCTTTTCAAGGCAACAACTGCGGTGAACTCTTCCTTCTTCTGTGCGCCGGCTGCTCCTGTAATAAATGACATGTAAATCATACTCACCGCTGCATGTAGACTCTTCTTCCTCAGTCGTGACCGTCCGCTATCCCCGAAGAGAGGCCACCCGACGATCAAGGAGTGAGGAAATGAAAAGAGGGGTAAACTAACTAAAAAAAATGACGGTACCCAAAGACTGAATTAAAATTTAAATAAAAGACTGATTTATTGAATAAAATGCAAAGTGCCAAAAGGAATGAACGTAAACTGAACTAGTGAAAAATGTAAACAAATGAACTAAATGAGACTAAGAAAATTAAAGATTGAAGATCTGCCTTACACTAACACCATAATCTGCCTAATAAACTGACTGAAGGTCAAACACATTGATTAAATAATTCCAGACTATGTTGTCACTGTCTCCAAGTTAATAACATGACTCAGTTTAAAACTCTGGTCAGAAAGACCACCTTCTTGAACTACAGAATGGTATTACGTAGAAAATATCTCTCCAAACTAAATTAAAATAGTTGAGTCATAATAAAGTAATTAGTTACGTCATCAATCCACTGACTCATAGGAGTTATCAAATATTTATCACATGTGGCTCATTTGGTAAAATACCCAACTTTAAAATAATCATGGCCTGCACTAACCAAGTGTATCACATCAGGAATAATTCGAAGAAAAACAACCATGAACATCACCCTTCATTTCCTACATGACCATTGTCTTATTAAAACACCTCATGATTAAACAAATAAATTATTGAAACATCAATCTGAGTGTTACAACCACTCATCTAAATTTTAAACTTCACTTGCATATCTGTGATAGACTGGACTGCTTAAAATAATCCAAAAGATTAGGCCAAGTGCCTAATGTTAACATTTTAAATGATAGCGATCCTTGTACATTGAAATTTCTATTGAATTTGCCGCTAACTGCATTTCATTATCAACTTATTATTTGTGGTACCACCACTAGATGGAGGCAGATGCCATCTTGTTTACCTCATTCATTGCGGCAGTTTATACAATTGCTTTATTAAAGATCGCTTCATTTCTAAATAAAATGTAGTGGATTTAAAAAAAAAAATTGGTAATTACTTAAATGCCTGGTATGAGCATACCACTACTATCGTTTCGACTGTGACCTAATCGACGATCCATTAACCTAACATCTGAAATCTTATTTACATCATTAAATCTGTTAAATGGAGAAACATTGCTCCGACAAAGAAAATACAAAAATCAAAACTAGCCTATCTACACCTATCTATTTACATCAAATCAAATATAAATAATTCACATACGCCTACGTCCTACAAATAAACGGTAATAAAGTACACTCAGAAAGAAATAAAATAAGCAAAACTATATCCCACCATCGCAGCCTACTGGAAATTAAATAAGGATGGAATGCGCACAATAACCTCGGAGTCTCCAGAAAAATATACCCCGCTGCGAGTAGCAAAAATATTGCGAATTTGACGGCAATCTCTAACCTCAGACGATAAATGTCTGGACATGATACAATTCAACCTTTGTGGACAATAACTGTTATTTCATGTCATCCATGACTTTACATGATTATAAAAAAAATAAAAAAAACAACATTGACTCGTCGCTCTGCTCACATTGTACAATGGCTAGCATATTTGCCGAGCATCTACTTTCCCTGGAATTATTTAAACAAATACAGGCTTCTGCCTACAATCATAACCCAAGTCGTAACACATTTAACACTCTTGGCTAAATTACTCATTTCACAATTCTCTTTGCTCATTAATTCTCGACGTCATCATTATTCATTATTCTCACAATACGGCCTCGCTCGTATCCGGCGGGCAAAATATCAGTCGTGCACATTACGACTTCTTACGACAGTTCATGACATGGTCCAAATATCATATTTCCATTATCAACGTAGATCATCAGGGATATTAATCATCTAGCTCGATCTCTTGATCATTCTCTGCTTCGCATCTCACAAAAAAATATTAGAGCTGACTCATCAATGGTTTCCTGGCACTCACTGTTTCTATATAAAAAAAAGTGGCGAGATTGCCTCTCAAAACACAGATGTTGAAAGATGTGTAACCGCAACTACACAGAAATAAATACTCGCGTCTACCAAAAATCGTCGCAAAAGACACGGGATAAGTACTATCAGACGCGGTCATCTGAAGGATGATCCGACAACATAAAACAAGCTGAATGCGCATAAAAGCAAAAATAAACATTAAAATCATCGAGGTGGCGTTTACAAGATCAAAACTCCAACAAAAATATGACTCAAAACCAACGATATAATAACATGATGAATATTAAAAATTACTTATAAATCGGCATTACACTCATAGATCAAATATCATAGCTTCCTAAACTGTCAAAGTGACATACTACAGAACACGCAAACAACATCTACCTAAACGAAGTGCACAAATAACCCTATTATTATTATTATTATTATTATTATTATTATTATTATTATTATTATTATTATTATTATTATAGTTACAATTATGATTATTTAAAAGATGTGAACTATTTACAATCCTACCTAATACTCTAAGCTACATTGATCATCGATTAGTCACGGTCCTACATTATTTATTTACATTATTTATTGATGCTCATACCTGTGTGATGGCAGCATGTTGGCTCACCCTCCAGCCTCGGTCATGGTGAATTTAGAATTCCATCTTCAAGCTGATGTGGTATTCCAAATTTTTACACACGCAAATTTGACACATATTTGCCATGGCGTAACACACGCTTACGTTGACAGAAAACACTCGTATTTCTCGCACTCCACTGCAGACTCCTGTCGTGAAGTTAGACGGTCGTCCCCGCTACCAGCCTGGAAATCACCTGTTGGTCTGCCACCGTTCTCTCAGCCTTTGTTTACATAGCAGCTTACCGTACATTCACCCCAACGGGACATAACTGTTTGCTCAAGGTTACCACTGCGGCCTTCATTAAAGAAAAGTCATTCTCCTCCCTGTCTGCCTTTACAAGTTTCTCCCCGTAAACATCTCGCTTGCCAAACAGTTTATTAAATGATAAAAAGCAAGCTAAATACAGTTCCAATGTTGTGGAGAAATTTATGCTTATAACAAATGTGAAACTACCCGTGGGTTAGAGAGGTTTTATGTAATTATGCTGAAAACATGGACTTGTTCCTCTCGACTCGTAATGTGAGTTTATTTAAGCCAAGTGTTGAAAGTGTAGCTCTTGTCTGTTATCTCTGCATAAATAGTAAGAGTTTGTTAAAGTGTTCATTTCTGAAGTGTTACTCTCCCAAGTAAAATAATACAAGGCTTTCTCAAAATGCCTACAGGTGTCTCTAATCACTTTCTTACCAGCCAAAAGTAAAGCTGACTAACTAAATTAGCTGTCACACTCTGTCACATTGTCGCGCTGATTCACACTGTCAAACTGAAGTTTCACCGAGAGTACTCAAGAACCACTGCGAAAACTCAAGACACACTGAGAATCTCAAGAAACACTGAGAAATCAACCCCCTGGTCGCTGGGTTTTGTAAAGAGTTCTCCCCCCACCTAGAAAATAGTTCCGTGGAAGGGATGTGGCGTAATGATCTAGCCCTCAGGAGCGCTTTATCGTACATCCGTAGGTTAGAGTTTCCGAAATTTATGTACAAATCTTCCTAATTTCAGTCTGACTTACATGTAATATTGCGCCGTGGGAAATGATCACAGGATAATCCACACGACGGCGCGCGTCACTGGTGTTATTTTCTTCCGGTGAATGGCTCCATCCCGCCATGACAGTTCGTTCTTCTGGGTCCTCTTACTCCTCCGTGTGAAGTTAAATTTTATTAATTAGGCACTAATTAACCACAGATTCGCACTGATAATTTTCCAAATATTATAAAGACGTCAGGACACTGTTTTTCACCACCACACCGGGCTTCAGATCGCGAAATACTGATTGTAGATTCCCGCTTATGACAGTTCATTCAAATTTAGAATTTTGTGATTGGCTGAGACTTTCGCGCTCTTCGTAAAGTGGATACTTCCATTTCCTCCCAAGGATTGGCGGGTCTTGTCGTTGTCCCTTTTGTCCTACCTAAGTAGGTCAGGCCTCAACGCGTGATTTTCTCGTGAGAACCAGAAGAAAGTCGCCACTCCTAGGCGGTGTCATAAAATTTATTGGAAGGAGTACTCAGGGTGGTTTACAAGTTGGACGTGCTCTAAGGAGAGTTTTGTGGATTCTACCCGCCGCCTGACTGGCGCCAGAAAGTTCCTTTGTGATTGCTAGTTTGCCAGCCTACTGTAGTATCCCATATGCGAAATATTCAACTTTTAATTTGTAAATTAATTACGTAAATTCGCTTATGGGTGCAATGCTCCCTTACGACGTTAGAAATCTTACGCGATAGTGGAAGATTTCTCAATTCAACCAGTGATATTACACACACTTGCAGCCATAAGCGAATGTATACTCCTGACTATGAAGTATACCTCTGCTTATGTCTGAGTTTTTTTCTGATTTCTCTCTCTAAACTTTTGTTCTCTTCCTCGAGGTCATCTGCAATCTGTTTCATGACTGCCAGTATCTCGGCTGAGTTCTGTTCGCATTCCGGACAATTTTCTTCTGTTTGTTGACCTGTCTCAATCTCGAAATGACTGTCGTCTCCTGGGTTCGTTGATAGGGTCTCCTGGTCATCTTCTTCTTCTGCTTCAGTACACGGGTCATCATCATCATCTTCTTCTTCCGTGCCGGAACTTGTGTCTTCTCCTGCGTTTGAGCTCCTTGGTTTTTCCACGAGATTCACTTGAGCTGCGCCTGGTGCTACTTTATATGTTTTAAGATTAGATGCATTCATAACCATTTCATTTTCTCCATCTAAACTTCTAATTTTATATGCATTGTTTTGCATATCTTGAACAATGCGGTAAGGACCGATGTACAATGGTGCGAATTTTGCGTAATACTTCCTTTCAGGATCGGAGATGGCTGGTCTACGGATCAATACCATTTCACCTACTGTTAATGGCTTGTGAAATTTTTTTCCTCGAACCCTTCTCAGCCTGCGGTCAGCTTGCTCTCTTAAACGCTCCTGTATCTGTTGTGTACACACTTCCGGAGATAATAGGGGTTCTGGCGGACAATTGACGACTGGATTCCACGGCCTGGCCGGTTGTAAGCCATTATGCACTGTGGCCGGGATTTTCGCTGTTGCTTCATGGACAGTATTATTTATGCAATCAGTGATCAATGGGAGAATATCGACCCATCGCCAATGCTGTTCTGGGATATAAATTCTACTGAATTTTGCGATGACTTTCATTACTCTTTCTGCCGGGTTCGACTCTGGGTGACGTGTTGAACTCAGAACATGCTGTATTCCTAGTTGCCGTAAACCTGTTTTGAACTCTGCGGAGGTGAACTGTGTTCCGTGATCTGTTAATAATTTCTCCGGTTTTCCCATAGCCGGAATTATTTCCCTATTAATGCATCTCAAAACTGACCTAGTATTGGCCTTTTGCATTGGAGAAAGGTTTGTAAATTTCGAAAATACATCCATGGTGACTAATATAAACTGATTGCCTCTCCGTGATTTCGGGATTTTTCCATAGATATCCATCGCGAATAACTCACGGGGCTTTGACGGTAGAATAGGAATTGGCTTCTGCTTTACAAGGTAGGAGTTCGCCTTGACACGCTGGCAAGTGTCGCATGTAATTATTGCATCTCTGACAGTTTTCCTTAGGTCTCTCCAGGTAAAGGTTTCCTGAATTGTGGCGACGGTCTTATCAATACCTCCGTGCCCAATAATACGGTGTACATGCCATATCAGCTCTTCCTGTAATTCTTTCGGGACTACAATCTTTAATTTTGTATGATCCTTATCCGCATATTTTAACAATTGATTATTTAACAACCTGTATTCTTGTGCGGCCTTGTGAATTTCGTCATAACGAGGGTCCCCTTGTTGAATTGCTCCCTGGAAATACTGGATAATCGGCTGTAAGGTTGGGTCAGCCTGTTGAAAGGTTGGTAACTGGCTCAGTCGGAGCAGTACATTTCGGTCTTCCTGTGTTAAGTCCACATAATTTACCTGCTCTAGACGTTTATTTGGGTTCCTGCTTAAGGCGTCAGCTAAGATGTTCGCCTTGCCTGCACAGTGTTCAATGGTGAAATTAAATTGCTGCACGAACAGTGACCATCTAGTAATTCTATCAGATGAAACAGCTGATTTTAACATGAACGTTAAAGCTTTGTGGTCGGTTCTTATGACGATTGGAAATCCATAAATAACTTTTCGCCAGTGCTGTAGGGCTTGGACTATAGCTAGCATTTCCAGCTCTGTAGTTGTGTAGCTCCATTCGTGCGACCTCAGTTTTCTACTATAAAAGCCTAAATAGTCCTTCGTTTTACATTCATCGTCCTGTTCCTGGAATAAGACTGCGCCTACGCCCACTTTAGATGCGTCTGTCTGGAGGATGAATGGTCTGTTGAAGTCAGGATATGCTAATTGTATACTCCTGGTTAACAATTCTTTAGTATTCGTGAACGCTGTCTCTGCTTCCTGTGTCCATTTCCATCTGTTATTCTTACACAGCAGGTCTTGTAGTGGTGCAACGACTTCGGTGAAATTTTTACAATGTTCTCTAAAGAATTGACACATACCAAGGAATTGGCGAACATGTTTCACCTTGGTAGGCCTAGGGAAGTTACTTATCGCTTCTAACTTTACCGGGTTTGGTCGGATTCCCTTGCCGTCTATCACGTGTCCTAGGAATAGGATTTCCGGCTGACAGAAGTGTGATTTCTTGATATTTACCTTGAATCCAGTTTCTATAAGGTTTTTAAACAGTTTACCTAAATTTTGGAGGTTTTCTTCAAAGGTTTTAGTTGCAATTATCATGTCATCGATGTACAAAGTAGTAACTGCTTTGACTTCGTCTGTTAAGTTCCTGTCAAGTGCTCGTATGAGAGCGCTACTAGAATTCCTGGTTCCGAACGGGAGTCTTTCAAAAACATAGGTCTGTTGATCAAACATAAACCCTGTTAGTAATTTCGACTTATCATGCAGAAGGATATGGTGAAAGGAACTGGTCAGGTCCACACCTGTAAAACTTCCATGTCTCTAAATCGACGAATTGCGTCCTTAATAGGCATGGCTTGATCATTCTCTGGGATTAATTTGGAATTTAATTGGCGAGCATCTAAGCACAGCCTCAGGGAATTGTCGGCTTTCTTTACTATGACAAGGCTGTTCACGTACGGAGTGGGTCGCTTCGAGATTATCCCATTTTCTTCCATTTGTTTAATTATTTGTTTGACCTCCTCGTGGTATCTCTCTGGCACTGGGTACGGCTTTCGTTTGTATGGTTCCCAGTCCAAAACATTGAAAACGTACGTGAAATTAGGTATGAGGCCTACTTTGGAATCGAATACGGCCTGATGTTCAATTAAGAAGGCTCTTAATTTATCTTTCTGTTCTTTTGTTCCTTTAAATTCTGCAACTTATCATTAATTGATTTCTCAATGTCTTCTGCAGTATCAGCCATAAAAATGTCTGTAAAAATCCCCTCATGGTCCAAGATATTTAATTGTTCATCCGCATGCTCGGTTCCTAAAGTATCGTGGAACTCTCCGTCAGTACTGTTATCTGCTTCGTCCTCCTCATCAGTTTCCGGATTTATTGCAACCTTGTCGTGACCTCCATTCCTTCGGAATCTCACAACGCCCCCTGCAAGGTCAATGACGGCATGCGTTTCCCTTAGAAAATCGGCTCCGAGAATTACGTTGTAGTTAACTCTAGCCATTATAATAAATGTATGACTGTAGGTTGAGCTTCCTATTGTCATCTCCAGGTATGTCTGCGACTTACAGGTAGTCACCTTGTCTGGCACAATCCCTTTTATTTTTACTGTCGAGACCGGGATCTCAGGTAGGCTCATTCTCTCTTTCAAGTCATTAAACAGGGTCCTCGAAATAATGCTGATACTAGCACCAGTATCTAAAAGTCCTAAAATACTTGTTCCATTAATTTTGACTTTAATCACAGGTAGAGGTAAAATTTGTGGGCTCTCCTGCTTGAATTCATCATTTAATAAGTCCTCAGGCTGTGCTATCCATGAATCTACTTTTGCTACTTCCCATTCTTCATTCTCAATGGTTAAATGTGTGGTTGAGTCAGTGTCTGATGGAGCTACTAATTTGTAATTGAAGTTTTTTTTTCTAGCACCGGTCCCCTCGTACGTTGGTGCATTAGGGTTGAGCGGCCTGCGGTCCTCGCTTCCTCTCCTTCTTGTCTGCTGGAACTCGAGGCTTTCGGCTCCCGTGATATCCGGGTTCATGTCCTGGGATTCGATTGCCTGTTTCCACGGATCGCGCTGCTGTTTACTATTCAGGTCATTTATATATCGGCGCTCTTCTTGGTACCTTGGGTCCGAGTTCCTATCTCGCTGGTAATTTCTTCTCTCGTTCCATCTTCTTTCAGGGTCACGATAATAAGGCCTGTCTCTTCCTCGATCTTCCCATCGCCTTCTATCTCGTGAGAGGTACCTCCTTTGGTATGGCTGCCTGTCCTGGTATCTCGGTCGCCTGTCTAGATAATTAGGTTTTCAATACCACGGACGTTGGGTTTCTTCCTCCTGGCGTCTCGTGTCCATATCTCGCCGCGGTACAGCACCTGAATTCGGGCCGTTTACCTGCGCGTTGCCTCGTGCATTCTCACTTGTGACATTAGCTAGGTAAGCCCTATGTTCCTGCATCTGCCTAGTTACTCTCTGCGGTACGTTACTGGTTGATGTGGCGTCTAGCTCCCTTAAAATTGCTTCAACTTGAGCTGGATCATCTACCCTCGCCGTAATTAGCATTCGCTGCACGTCCGACGGAAATTGCTTGATTATTGTCTGCACGATTTCTGCGTCAGACACAGGGGAGTCTAATTGTCTAAGTTTCACCAATTGTGTTAGGAAAAAGTCTAGATAACGTGTGGGCTGTGTTGACATGTACTTGCGAGTGTACAAGTCCATTCTGAGTGCTTGTTGTGTTGACAAGGACCAGTACCTTTCGAGGAAAGCTTTTTCGAAATCTTCGAATGTCTTAAAGGTATCCACGAAACCGTAGTACCATGTCTTTGCCTGTCCCTCTAGGTATTTTTCTACAATACGTAGTTTCTTGTCTTCTGGGGCTTTTATATCTTGGAAATATTGTTTCAATTCCCTAAGATATACCTTTGGGGTAATTTGTGACGTTCCACTAAATTTCTTTGGTTGATCGTCACTCGTACGCACAATGTTTATTATCTGGGTGGAAGCTTCAGTTCTTTGTGTACTTTCCGGCATTGTCCTTTCCACGTTAAATACTTGTGTTATCGGCTCGCTCTCTGTCTGCTCACACTGCGGCTGTATCCTAATCTCCTTTGCTACCTGTGACTCGGTTGCCTGCTTGTCTACCAGCAGCTTGACTAAGGTCGACAGGTTTTCGCCCTGGGTCTTAATTGCCTGGAATTTTCCCTCAATGACCTCGTTAAATTCCTGTCTTATTGACTGCTCACTGAGTGTAATCTCACCCTCAGTCTCTGCTATCTTCTCCGACAGTTCTGTTAACTTCTTTGTAATGTCCTGGGTTTCCGACTTTAGGGTCATGATTTCGTGACTCGTTTTCTCCTGAGTCTCTCCAACCTGCATGCATACTTTACTCATTTCTTTCCTGGTCTCGTCCTCAATTTTATCTATTCGTTCTTCCAAGAGTATGATACCTTGAGCTAAATCCTTGCCATGATCTTGTATCATCACCCGGGTTTCCCTCATACTTTCCTCAACAGTCGCGCTATGGCTGTCTAACTGTTCTTGTATTTGTGCTTGTGCATCTGCTAACTTCTTTATTTCTTCCATCGTCTCCTGCCTGTTCGCATTACACGCCTGCATGAGTTTGTCCTGGTTTGCCTGTAACTCTTTCTTCAATTCAACCTGGCTCTTTATAAATTTTTGCTCGAGTTTTAGCTCGCACTGTTTGAATTCTTCTAAAACCTGTCCTTGGACTGCCTCTACTTTATTTGCAAGTTCGGCCTGACTAGATTTCAATTCGCTTTGTGTGTTTTTTAACTCCTTGGCTAATTCTACCTGGCTGGATTTTAATTCACCTTGTGTGGTTTTAAATTCGTTAGCTAATTCGGCCTGGCTACTTTCTATTTTATTCGATAGTTCGGCCTGACTAGATTTTAGTTCATTAGCTAGTTCTGCCTGACTGGATTTCAGTTCATTAGTTGTTACGCTTAAATCACTGATGGCTTTAATTAACCTGGCCCACTGCTCCTGAATAATCGACATTTTGTATACTGAGAGAAACGACTAAGACCTTCAGGCTCCCCAGCAATACTTCCAACACATGCAAGACACAGTAATCACCAATACAAAACAATTTTATCCTAAATTTGGATAAAATTATACAAAACATGTCATTTATAGTTAATACCACTACTTGTCAAACAGTACTATCACAGCATTCATATTTATCAACACTCAATAAACCTATGTTCATGGCTGTTAGTCTGGGTACAAAAATAAATTAAATATAAAGTGCAAAGTCCCGGGGATAAGCAAATCTGGCCCCAAAGGTGGGCGACACGCTTTTCACTCCTCACTCCGGCCCCTGTGCCCTTTTCAAGGCAACAACTGCGGTGAACTCTTCCTTCTTCTGTGCGCCGGCTGCTCCTGTAATAAATGACATGTAAATCATACTCACCGCTGCATGTAGACTCTTCTTCCTCAGTCGTGACCGTCCGCTATCCCCGAAGAGAGGCCACCCGACGATCAAGGAGTGAGGAAATGAAAAGAGGGGTAAACTAACTAAAAAAAATGACGGTACCCAAAGACTGAATTAAAATTTAAATAAAAGACTGATTTATTGAATAAAATGCAAAGTGCCAAAAGGAATGAACGTAAACTGAACTAGTGAAAAATGTAAACAAATGAACTAAATGAGACTAAGAAAATTAAAGATTGAAGATCTGCCTTACACTAACACCATAATCTGCCTAATAAACTGACTGAAGGTCAAACACATTGATTAAATAATTCCAGACTATGTTGTCACTGTCTCCAAGTTAATAACATGACTCAGTTTAAAACTCTGGTCAGAAAGACCACCTTCTTGAACTACAGAATGGTATTACGTAGAAAATATCTCTCCAAACTAAATTAAAATAGTTGAGTCATAATAAAGTAATTAGTTACGTCATCAATCCACTGACTCATAGGAGTTATCAAATATTTATCACATGTGGCTCATTTGGTAAAATACCCAACTTTAAAATAATCATGGCCTGCACTAACCAAGTGTATCACATCAGGAATAATTCGAAGAAAAACAACCATGAACATCACCCTTCATTTCCTACATGACCATTGTCTTATTAAAACACCTCATGATTAAACAAATAAATTATTGAAACATCAATCTGAGTGTTACAACCACTCATCTAAATTTTAAACTTCACTTGCATATCTGTGATAGACTGGACTGCTTAAAATAATCCAAAAGATTAGGCCAAGTGCCTAATGTTAACATTTTAAATGATAGCGATCCTTGTACATTGAAATTTCTATTGAATTTGCCGCTAACTGCATTTCATTATCAACTTATTATTTGTGGTACCACCACTAGATGGAGGCAGATGCCATCTTGTTTACCTCATTCATTGCGGCAGTTTATACAATTGCTTTATTAAAGATCGCTTCATTTCTAAATAAAATGTAGTGGATTTAAAAAAAAAATTGGTAATTACTTAAATGCCTGGTATGAGCATACCACTACTATCGTTTCGACTGTGACCTAATCGACGATCCATTAACCTAACATCTGAAATCTTATTTACATCATTAAATCTGTTAAATGGAGAAACATTGCTCCGACAAAGAAAATACAAAAATCAAAACTAGCCTATCTATCTAACCTATCTATTTACATCAAATCAAATATAAATAATTCACATACGCCTACGTCCTACAAATAAACGGTAATAAAGTACACTCAGAAAGAAATAAAATAAGCAAAACTATATCCCACCATCGCGGCCTACTGGAAATTAAATAAGGATGGAATGCGCACAATAACCTCGGAGTCTCCAGAAAAATATACCCCGCTGCGAGTAGCAAAAATATTGCGAATTTGACGGCAATCTCTAACCTCGGACGATAAATGTCTGGACATGATACAATTCAACCTTTGTGGACAATAACTGTTATTTCATGTCATCCATGACTTTACATGATTATAAAAAAAATAAAAAAAAACAACATTGACTCGTCGCTCTGCTCACATTGTACAATGGCTAGCATATTTGCCGAGCATCTACTTTCCCTGGAATTATTTAAACAAATACAGGCTTCTGCCTACAATCATAACCCAAGTCGTAACACATTTAACACTCTTGGCTAAATTACTCATTTCACAATTCTCTTTGCTCATTAATTCTCGACGTCATCATTATTCATTATTCTCACAATACGGCCTCGCTCGTATCCGGCGGGCAAAATATCAGTCGTGCACATTACGACTTCTTACGACAGTTCATGACATGGTCCAAATATCATATTTCCATTATCAACGTAGATCATCAGGGATATTAATCATCTAGCTCGATCTCTTGATCATTCTCTGCTTCGCATCTCACAAAAAAATATTAGAGCTGACTCATCAATGGTTTCCTGGCACTCACTGTTTCTATATAAAAAAAAGTGGCGAGATTGCCTCTCAAAACACAGATGTTGAAAGATGTGTAACCGCAACTACACAGAAATAAATACTCGCGTCTACCAAAAATCGTCGCAAAAGACACGGGATAAGTACTATCAGACGCGGTCATCTGAAGGATGATCCGACAACATAAAACAAGCTGAATGCGCATAAAAGCAAAAATAAACATTAAAATCATCGAGGTGGCGTTTACAAGATCAAAACTCCAACAAAAATATGACTCAAAACCAACGATATAATAACATGATGAATATTAAAAATTACTTATAAATCGGCATTACACTCATAGATCAAATATCATAGCTTCCTAAACTGTCAAAGTGACATACTACAGAACACGCAAACAACATCTACCTAAACGAAGTGCACAAATAACCCTATTATTATTATTATTATTATTATTATTATTATTATTATTATTATTATTATTATTATTATAGTTACAATTATGATTATTTAAAAGATGTGAACTATTTACAATCCTACCTAATACTCTAAGCTACATTGATCATCGATTAGTCACGGTCCTACATTATTTATTTACATTATTTATTGATGCTCATACCTGTGTGATGGCAGCATGTTGGCTCACCCTCCAGCCTCGGTCATGGTGAATTTAGAATTCCATCTTCAAGCTGATGTGGTATTCCAAATTTTTACACACGCAAATTTGACACATATTTGCCATGGCGTAACACACGCTTACGTTGACAGAAAACACTCGTATTTCTCGCACTCCACTGCAGACTCCTGTCGTGAAGTTAGACGGTCGTCCCCGCTACCAGCCTGGAAATCACCTGTTGGTCTGCCACCGTTCTCTCAGCCTTTGTTTACATAGCAGCTTACCGTACATTCACCCCAACGGGACATAACTGTTTGCTCAAGGTTACCACTGCGGCCTTCATTAAAGAAAAGTCATTCTCCTCCCTGTCTGCCTTTACAAGTTTCTCCCCGTAAACATCTCGCTTGCCAAACAGTTTATTAAATGATAAAAAGCAAGCTAAATACAGTTCCAATGTTGTGGAGAAATTTATGCTTATAACAAATGTGAAACTACCCGTGGGTTAGAGAGGTTTTATGTAATTATGCTGAAAACATGGACTTGTTCCTCTCGACTCGTAATGTGAGTTTATTTAAGCCAAGTGTTGAAAGTGTAGCTCTTGTCTGTTATCTCTGCATAAATAGTAAGAGTTTGTTAAAGTGTTCATTTCTGAAGTGTTACTCTCCCAAGTAAAATAATACAAGGCTTTCTCAAAATGCCTACAGGTGTCTCTAATCACTTTCTTACCAGCCAAAAGTAAAGCTGACTAACTAAATTAGCTGTCACACTCTGTCACATTGTCGCGCTGATTCACACTGTCAAACTGAAGTTTCACCGAGAGTACTCAAGAACCACTGCGAAAACTCAAGACACACTGAGAATCTCAAGAAACACTGAGAAATCAACCCCCTGGTCGCTGGGTTTTGTAAAGAGTTCTCCCCCACCTAGAAAATAGTTCCGTGGAAGGGATATGGCGTAATGATCTAGCCCTCAGGAGCGCTTTATCGTACATCCGTAGGTTAGAGTTTCCGAAATTTATGTACAAATCTTCCTAATTTCAGTCTGACTTACATGTAATATTGCGCCGTGGGAAATGATCACAGGATAATCCACACGACGGCGCGCGTCACTGGTGTTATTTTCTTCCGGTGAATGGCTCCATCCCGCCATGACAGTTCGTTCTTCTGGGTCCTCTTACTCCTCCGTGTGAAGTTAAATTTTATTAATTAGTCACTAATTAACCACAGATTCGCACTGATAATTTTCCAAATATTATAAAGACGTCAGGACACTGTTTTTCACCACCACACCGGGCTTCAGATCGCGAAATACTGATTGTAGATTCCCGCTTATGACAGTTCATTCAAATTTAGAATTTTGTGATTGGCTGAGACTTTCGCGCTCTTCGTAAAGTGGATACTTCCATTTCCTCCCAAGGATTGGCGGGTCTTGTCGTTGTCCCTTTTGTCCTACCTAAGTAGGTCAGGCCTCAACGCGTGATTTTCTCGTGAGAACCAGAAGAAAGTCGCCACTCCTAGGCGGTGTCATAAAATTTATTGGAAGGAGTACTCAGGGTGGTTTACAAGTTGGACGTGCTCTAAGGAGAGTTTTGTGGATTCTACCCGCCGCCTGACTGGCGCCAGAAAGTTCCTTTGTGATTGCTAGTTTGCCAGCCTACTGTAGTATCCCATATGCGAAATATTCAACTTTTAATTTGTAAATTAATTACGTAAATTCGCTTATGGGTGCAGTACACTCTTTTCTAAAAAACAATAGAACCTTTACATACAATGTTTGTTGTGGATATCCTCAGGGATTGTATCTACACGACAGGTGAATTAAACCTGATAAAGCCCGCCTCTGTGGCGTTGTGGCTAGTGCGATTGCCTGCCACCGCCGGAGGGCCAGGTTCGATTCCGGCTCTGCCACGAAATTTGAAAAGCGGTACGAGGGCTGGAACGGGGTCCACTCAACCTCATGAGGTCAACTGAGTGGAGCTCTGGTCGATTACCACCTCAGTCATCATCGAAGTGGTTTTCCGTGGTTTTCCCAATTGTCCTCCAGGCAAATGCCGGGATGGTACCGGGCGAGTTGGCCGTGCGGTTAGGGGCGCGCGGCTGTGAGCTTGCATCCGGGAGATAGTAGGTTCGAATCCCACTATCGGCAGCCCTGAAGATGGTTTTCTGGGGTTTCCCATTTTCACACCAGGCAAATGCTGGGGCTGTACCTTAATTAAGGCCACGGTCGCTTCCTTCCAACTCCTAGGCCTTTCCTATCCCATCGTCGCCATAAGACCTATCTGTGTCGGTGCGACGTAAAGCCCCTAGCCGGGATGGTACCTAACTTCCTTCCCTCTTCCTCGTCTATCCTTTCCAATTCCCCTCCCCCCCCCCTCCTCATAAGGCCGCTGCTCAGCATAGCAGGTGGGGCCGGCTGGACGAAATACATTTCCTCCTCTCCAGTTGTATCCTTCGACCCAAAGACTCACACTCCAGGACACTTCCCTAGAGGCGGTAGAGGTGATATCCCTCACTGAGTCCGAGGGAAAAGGCAGCCCTGGAGCGTAAACGGATTAAAAATGAAAGAAGAAAGAATGATAAAATATTAAAATCGATGAACATACAATATGCGTATTATGCATCCTAACTCAACTGATATTTTTTTTTCTTTTTCTGCGGACATCTTCGTCGTTAGTAGTTTTTCATAGAAGGTTTTCTATTTGCAGGTGAAATTATACAACGCAGAGGATGGATAATAAAAGACTGCAATAGTGGCAAGGCCATCACATTGAACTTACGGATAAGTTATTACCTTTCCGTTTGACTCCTTCTATGGTGTTACTGTCACCTACATGCAGCATAAGTCAAGAACAATGGGGGATGGAAGTGTGCATGTAAATGAGGAAGTTATTTTCCTAGCTAACAAGAATAATGATGGTGTTGATTCAAAGAGAAAACGGAGTTGACAGTTCTTATATCAAGTCTAATTACTGAGGCGCACCATATACAGCTTGTCCCAGGAGGAATGGTCAAGACACAAGAACCTCGTTTGTTCGGATTAAGTGGGACCGGGACTGATTCGGATTATCGAAAATTCGGATAATCCAGAAAAAGTAAAAGCAAATACAGTATATGTTATATAATATATTAACATAAATTGTACAGTAATAACTTATTTCAATTGTACAAAAAAATATAAGAACACTTTTCTTACATTTAAGACTTTGTATATGCACTAAAATAATGTGTGAGCCTTTTCTCTTTTACATTTGTATATCGTTTGCGGGCAGCACGATCACGAAGACGTTTTACTAACATCACTTCTGTCGGTGTGGTCAGTCTGGAATTCTAAATAGGCCATCAGTTTGTCCAGCTTCATTGTTGCATTTTCATGAATCATTGTTTCCTCTGATGGAGAGCCGGTTTCGTTTTCGAATTCACCAACACTCTCGTCATTACCTGTGTGTCATTATGCCGTGTCAAGGAACTCAGAAGAGTCCACGGTTTCCCATTCTCAATTCCAGGTGAATGTCGGGACGGTAGCCTACCTTTGATAGGCCGCGGCTGACTTACTTCCAATTCCTGTCCTTTAACTATCCTCGGCTGAAAAGACATTCAAGAAAAATCTACCCCGTAAAAGAAATACTGTACAAGTAAAAATACATTTTTATTATTTTCGATCCGGATAAACGAGATTCTTATGTATTCAGGGATATGGCAGGAACAATCAGTTGAAACAAAATACTTCATACATACCGCGCCTCAAAAGGTATAAAGGCTGCGGGGGGGGGGGGGGGCAGAGCAGCTCGGGTACAGTCGTGAGCCGGAGGAGGAGGCAGCTACAAGGGCACGTTACAGTCCCGGGCTAGGTTCCGGATCACTTCTCCCGGACGCTAGCCAGGTCATCGTCGGAGCAGGGTATGTCCTCCAAGCAACCAACTCTCAAAGAGATATACCCTGAGACCAAACAGACACCCGGTAGGACCAGAACGGACCGGGATACGTCTAAGAGCAGGGAAAGCTCAGCCGATCGTCTTGAAGACACCGCCGACCCTACATATCACCTGCATATGGCAAAGGCATCATCAGACATACCAGTGCTTCAAACCTTGCAAGAGATATGTCAACTGGTTGCTGCCTCTTTGACGTTTTGAAATGGGTACCAGTTTTTCGCATGTAATGTGTTCGTGGGACACTGATGCGTGCAGAAAGTCGCCGTGTGCTGATTGTAGAACTGCTCGTACGGTGCACCATTTCAGTAACGTGTTGCTGTTCCTGCACAGGTTGCTGAAGTACACGCTCAGAAGAAAAATGGGAACTTGGAAGAATATCTGTTTCTGAAAACTCTGGTAAACATTCTACGACCAGGAATTCGACTTGTCGAAAAGCACCGACGGTATTCCTGGACAGCAGAAGAAGCCCTAGCGTCGCAGTGGCCGTAAACACACACCATATCTGCATATTCTTCATTAGTGAAGATGTGTGGTATTTTAACGAGCGCGTGTACGGACACAGGTAACTGATGCTTCTCTCTGATACACTCTCAATCCCTCGCACTACTGCACTTCACTCGCAACACACCATGGACAAGCGACCAATCACTAGCCACAGCCTGACAGCCGCCAAGGTACGTCCTCGAGGGGCGTAAATCAAGACTTTACGCTGCTACCATACCCTGCCAAGCCTGTTCCAGCAGCATAGAGAAGCCAAGTCCAGGCTCAGCGTCGACAACTACAACTGGCTTGCTACTAACATCGAAATTCCAGATTCAAGTACGCTGGAATAGCAGTTTGTCAGAGCGGCACGGTGTCCTGTGTTCGTGGCTTGCAGAGGCGTTAACCACTTAAAAATACTAGCCCTGTCACAACGCAGGCAACGGGCTGCCACTTTGGTCGGTCCGCCAAGTGCTTTTGACCACTCAGTTATTTCTGGTGTTTCAGGCGCAGCCCCCCCTCCCCTCCCTCCGTCCCATTCCAGGCCCCATGCGGAAATACCCAGTACCCATGGAACCTCATCCCAGGTCCCCACTATTGTAGTTTGCCCTGCAAAATAGATCCTTCCTCCCTAGGTCAAGGGGAGATGCCAAGTACCTGCGACCTCCTCCCTAACTCGTGGAACCAAGAAGGGATGGGGTAGTCTGCATTCGGGTGCGTGCCCCGTCCTGCCCATGTTGCGGCCGATCCGCCACATTTACTATATTCACGACCATAGGCTGGTCGATTTTGGAAGTCGCAGATCCAGATAACAACTGACTAACCTTACTAGACATTTTGGACAAGTTTTCAGCAAGGGCACTCGCTTCCTTACCCTGAAGGTCATTTAACTTTAGAGACAATAGATCACACACCCTATTATAAAAGTGGTACAACCTAGCCTGTTCTCTTTTGAGTTGATTAGGTGATGGATCATTTTCTTCAAGAAAACTAACTACAGATGCTAGCTCAGAAGTATTATCATTGATCGTGGAGAGAGCGTCGTCAATCTCTTTCTCTCCCAAGGTCGGGATGGTAATAGGCAAATCAAGGGAATCTTTTAGCTTATTGGAGTCGACTGCAACCGTGCCTCCAGATTGAACATTTCTGAGAGATAGTTCATAAATGAATTCCTCTTTACGCAAATAGAAAGGATGAAGAACCTCGCGAGGGCCGGACATGCTGACAAAAAATTAAACAATTTTGAAAAACGAAAAGGAAAAGTCCAGCAACAGAGAAAATTGTTAGAGTTCGAGAGCAAGGTAATGTTTAGCCGTCAAAAGGGGCTAATTTGAGACCCATTCAACCATGCTCTGCTACCACTTGTTACGGAGTATTGTGGATGTGCAGAGGTGAAAGAAGGTGCTGGGATGAACAGGTCTCAATCTACGAAATTAAAGTTAATTTAAAATTTAACAAGGTTATATTTTCTTTTTAAGATCAAGAAATAACAAATATAACAGGTACTCAGTAGCCTAGCAACAAATCGAGAATGTACAATTACAGTTGTTACAGGATTTGGGCTCCGAGGGCCAGACACACAATACTTGAGCAATAAGCCCAAATTTACTTATATACAAGGTTCAACAAAGGGGCAGAAAACCCCAATCATGCCTAGGAGCACTTGCTCCCCTTTACACGGTAAAGCCTCCTTGAGGCATACAGAAACCAAATTTTAAGAAAGAGCAACTCGCTCTCAAAGTTCAAGCCTATCAAAGGCCACACCAAACTCTACTTTCAAGCTGTCCTCCAAGTACATTAAAACAGGGGTAAAAATACCCAACCTACTGAGGCCTATTAAGTACTGAAACAGGTCAATTACATGGCCTCCAAAATACCAACTTGAGAGGAGGCGAAACTGCACTCCTAATACATTTTATTAAAACCTAATTTGGCCCTAGGCCACTTATGCAAGGGCTAATCCCATTCTACGGAGGTGACACGATAGAAAACTTTATGACATTACGAATAGAAGGGAAACAGTTATGAAAACGTAGTCACCTCAAAACAACATGAGTGGGAGCTCGAGAGGGTTAGGCACTCTCTATCCCAATTTGTAGTTTAAAAAGACAGAATTTAAATCAAGAGTCTTTTACATTTTAGAGGAAGGTTACATGGAAACGGTTTCGAACCCGCCCCGAGGGTTAAACTGCTGAGCTAGCAAGATATAAGTTATTAAAAGGCCATTACCTTATGATGAACCGCTGCCCGAAGGAAGAGGCGCTACCCGCCCCCTGCTACATAATTTACACACTGATAGATGTTACTGAAGTGGCGCAGAGACCCGAAAATCAGCAGTTTATATACCCTCGTGGAAAGTTCGGGGCGTTTCGTGAATGATAACACCCGCCCACAAGCATTTTATTGGTTAATGGCAAAAACTACTACACCAGATGAAAAAGAAACACCTTATTGGTGGAAAATTAATTACAGAAATTCCTTATTGGTCAAATTCAAAACTGGCGGAAAGAAAGGGTTAACATTGCCAACTTAAACAATGGCAGAAAGAAATTTAATAAAGAACAAACTTATAGGTACTAAATTTCTTCAAAAAAAAAGTTCCTTCACTTCGCACTAGGGTGCACAATTGTAGTTCTTAAGTAGTGTCCTCTAGAAGAGACTGTTCACACTTCTTGCTACAGATAAAACAAAAATGAATCGAAACTGACATAGTTCAGAACACTTCAAAATTTATAGTAATGGCATCTTCTGAGAAATCGTTGAATTAATATGGAAGTTAAAGTTCAGGCTTCCTCCAGTAGAGGAATTTTAACTGGCGCAAAGTTTGAATTAGCGGCGTGGAGGTGTACCACCCGGTACAATTATTATTATTATTATTATTATTATTATTATTATTATTATTATTATTATTATTATTATTATTATTATTATTACAATCACCAATTATAAATTTATTCAGTATGAAGGATTAATTTAAAATTTATTATTCTTGTACTTTTTATCCTGAAGAGACCAGGTGAGGAGCGCATTAGTGCACCGGTACTGGTAGGCTATCGCATTACGCCCCCCTCGGGGGTGCCCAAACAGAAACATGGACAACTGCACGTTCAATGGGCTAGTGTAATGGCAGAAAGAACAAAGAGGTTGAAAGCAACGAGGCTAGAATAAAACGTCAAAGATGTTGGGTGGTAAAGAAACATACGTGCGCGCCACTGGCCAAAAAAACAAATGTACATTTAATAATGATCGTCCCTGTTATATCCCTGAATATTGACCATCCCTCCTGGGACATTCTGTACACCGGCGCGTATCTCGCAGACAGCGGTGAACACTCCTCTGCCATTATTCCATTAAATAGGCTATGCATACTGCTCATTCCAATCAGTGCCTCAGAGTAGGGACTGAATAGCTCGAATGCTATGATGAACCAGTGTGTTACGTACCGGTAGTATCAGAAAATTTATGAACCAAGGAATGGCATGCTAAAGAAGAAAGTTAACTAACTCCCCAGCTACTTCCCGCCAATATTCAGGCAGGCTGTTACACTCGGTACGACCGGGCGAGTTGGCCGTGAAATTAGGGGCGCGCAGCTGTGAGCTTGCATCCGCGAGGTAGTGGGTTCGAATCCCACTGTCGTCAGCCCTGAATATGGTTTTCCGTGGTCTCCCATTTTCACAGCAGGCAAATGCTGGGTCTGTAACGTAATTAAGGCCACGGCCGCTTCCTTCCCACTCCTAACCGTTTCCTGTCCCATCGTCGTCATAAGACATATCTGTGTCGGTGCGACGTAAAGCAACTAGCAAAAAAACCTACTTTTAAAGACACCACTCAGACTTAAGGTCGATTCACACATCTCCGGGACGTGACGGCGCTTTCCGTGAAAATAAAATATCGTCACCATGTAAGCGAAGGGATGATTTTCAACACTTCCGTTGACGTCATTCGCCGAGACCTTCAGTGCTTCTCCGTGATCCGTGCCAGCAATACGTATTCGCTCGCCAACGATATTTTCTTGTTTTCACGGACGTGATTTCTCTCTTCCCGCCTTCCTGCTACTCTGCTTTCTTCGAGTACTGAGGTTATCTGTGTACGTTTGAACTGTTCTTTACCTCCCAAAATGAAGGCCGAACTGCTGATTGAATTAGTGAAGGCACACTCTTTTCTATATAATTTAGCCTGATTCGAAATATATGGATAGTGGTTTGAAGAAGCGTGTATGGGAGGAAATTGGCGAGAAAATGGAAGCTGAAGATAGGTAACTAACATTTTTTGCTTGTAAGATTAAGAAAATCAGTCTGTCTGTACATAGGCACCGACTTTGGCGCGGCAAGGCACTTTCTGACCCCAACCTAGAAAGTCAGGGGTATTAAACATTAATCAACAATTTCATTTATTTAATTTTCAAGTAATTATTATTTAATTTTTCAAGTAATTAAAAGAAAATATAGTGTATCCGTGAAATTTTACTTCGTCGTCCTTCCAGGACTTATATAGAGCTCCTTCCTTACACCTGCGTTTTCATATAGGATGAACCCACTGTATCTTCCTCTTTTTCTCTTCATCCAAGATTATAGCTATCATTTACAGTTCATCATCACTAAAAAATACTCATCATGGAACAGTTGATTGCCGACTTTTGCGCGTAACTGCACGGAACTGAAGTGTGAGAACAGACGTGAAACATTCATGTCGGAAAGGACGGATACGGACACGGAGAGCGTCGTCACGTCCCGGAAATGTGTGAATCGACCTTTATTCGTCTACTAATGCCATTCCACGCCATCTCTACAGTGACAGATCGGAACATACCACTTAGTCGAGCAGCTCGTCTTCTTTCTCCCAGTTCTTCCCAGCCCAAACTTTGCAACATTTTTGAAACGCTACTCTTTTGCCGGAAATCACCCAGAACAAAGCGAGCTGCTTTTCTTTGGATTTTTCCAGTTCTTGAATAAAGTAATCCTTGTGAGGGTGCCATACACTGGAACCATACTCTATTTGGGGTCCTACCAAATACTTGTATGCCCACTCCTTTAGATCCTTACTACAACCCCTAAATACCCTCATAACCATAGCCAGAGATCTGTACCCTTTATTTACAATCCCATTTATGTGATTACCCCAATGAAGATCTTTCCTTATATTAACACCTAGGTACTTACAATGGAACTTTCACCCCATCAACGCAGTAATTAAAACCGAGAGAACTTTTCCTTTTTGTGAAACGCACAGCCTTACTGTTAGCCCTGTTTGACCCTCTTGACCCTCACAGGCCTGCCGAGACGAAACGAACTCACTCACTGCTGCCAACCCTCACAAAAGGCCGGATGCAAGCCAGAGGCCTTTATTACTTCTTGTTTCCAAATTGAATCAAAATTCCTGGTCTCAAATGTTATATTTCAATATCATTCTTTATTATTTTTCTTCTTCTTAATCTGTGTATCCTCCAGGGTCGGTTTTCCCCTCAGACTCGACGAGGGATCTCACCTCTACCGCCTCAAGGCCAGTGTCCTGCAGCTTCAGACTCTGGGTCGGGGATACAACTGGGGTGAATGAACAGTACCTCGCCCAGGTGGCCTCACCTGCTATGCGGAACAGGAGCCTTGTAGAGGGTTGGGAGGATTGGAAAGGATAGGCAAGGAAGAGGGAAGGAAGCGGCCTTGGCCTTAAGTTAGGTACCACCCTGGCATTTGCCTGGAGGAGAATTGGGAAACCACGGAAAATCACTTCGAGGATGGATGAGGTGGGAATCGAACCCCCTCTACTCAGCTGACCTCCCGAGGCTGAGCGGACCCCGTTCCAGCCCTCGTACCACTTTTCACTTGAAGTGTCAACTCTTTTCGTTCTCTGGGAAGAACTCCATCCGGGAGTTCTTAAGTGCCGGCCGCTACTGATACGATGGATGTATTATACCATATCTACCCTCGAGGGAATCAACGCCTCCACCATGCTCTTCAGAAAACAGTTAATTCTGCCGGGTTTGTAATCCGAGGATTTGAGACCCGGGGGGTATCAGCAAAATCAAGATAGGTGTAATGAATGGCGTGAAAATGAACTTTCTAATTCTGCAGGATTGGATGTGAGCTAGTGTTTGCTAGGAGACGTGCCAGAGAGCTGTAGTGGTCTCAGCTGTTGAACTACCTATAATAAACGGACATACTTACAGACATATTCCTCCCACACACACAGCATTTACTACCAAGGATTTGTTGAGCGTTAGTTACGCGCTATCTCCATCCATGGTGAAGAAGAAATAAGTGTCAAGCTACTGGCGTAGGTATTTTACGGATTAACACATTATTCTCCCGTTTCAAATTGTTGATTAGGCAGGTAGTTGCAGGGAGACGAGAAGAGACGTAGTTGTGTTGGGTCAATGCCCTTCTCCCTCCCACACGACGAACTTTATAAAACTCACAGTGCTACTGTTCGCTTGTGTAATCCTCTACCTAATTAGAAGATTTTCAGGGACAATTAATTGTAATTCCCCTGTGAGTGGGGCGGTAGAATATCGGAGGCGACTAAAAGGGGCCCTAGAGGTTCTTAACTTGGGAGCGTGGTTTGGCGACCACTGGACACTTAGCTAAGTCCTGGCATTGCTTCCGCTGGCTTCTCAATTCCATCTACCCTATCCGACCTCCCTTGGTCAACTCTTGCTCTTTTCCGACCCACAGACTGGTTTTGCTGTAGTAGAACTTCGTAAAGCTGTTTTAACAACCAAATACGAATTATCCACAGTTTGTACTAATTGAATTTATCAACGGCAATCATTTGTAATATGTAATGCATATGAATATGCGTAGCTACGTTGAATTCCCTGTACTTCTCGATCAATTGTTGGACGTTCACAGCAATAATTGCTATTCGATACAGTCATGCGTGATACTTGAAATGCTGTGTCCACGTATGTTAAACATTTCAGATCTCTGTGTGTCGTAAATTTAGCTGGGCATCGCACACATACACAGACAAATACTTCCGGATATCACGGAGTGAGTATGGCTCCTCGTGTCGGGGACCGAAAATGGCTTCCTAAGCCATGGACTTAAAATGGCTCCTTGACTTCTTGTAGTACCTTTATTATATATGTTGCCTTGCAACAGCCAATATATAGACTACATCAGGGCCTCTCAAACGCCCAAAATCTCACGCGTGCAGAGCGAGGCGCAAGAGCTCCGTGCACTGTGCTTCGGTGCCGCTCGGCATGGCTCGGATCAACGCTTCGTCTCTGGGCTACTCGGCTAAGCTTGGCTCTACTCGGCTATACTCGGCTCAACTCAGCCCGGATTTGGAGCGCTACGGCGCAAGTGGGGCAGAGGGAGACAGGCGGAGCGAGCGAGAAAGGCGTGAGGAAAGAGAGAGTAAGCGCTATTGCTCCAAATCGAGGAGTGGGGGGTCTGCACTCTGGTCAACCAAGCCAAGTCGTCTTTTGCACTGTGCACAGTGCATGCACCACGCGCATGCACCCTGAGAGGCCCTGGACTACATCTTAGCACGATAGATTGTCATATCCCAACACACATTCCGCGCCGGGTTTTCATCATAACTCTCCAGCGAATGCAAAAATGAAAAATCCGGCTTCGACATGCACTTGGACCCCCTTCCATCCACCGATGTTAAAAATTTTCAGATCTCTGCGTGCCGTAGATATGGCTGGGCATTACACACACACACACACACACACACACACACACACACACACACACACACATCATTTTATTTTTATAAGATAAATATGTTATTGTTGTAACTGTTTTTGTTTTAGTCATCAGTCCACACACTGGTTTGATGCAGCTCACCATGCTACCCTATCCTGTGCTAACATTTTCATTCCTACGTAACTGCTACATCCTACATCTGCTCTAATATCAGCCGTTCTTACCAGCTACACTGTACTTCTCGTCAAATTTAGCCAAATCCATGTCCTCTTAACAAGTCGATTATCTCTTCATTCGCGATTCGATCCACCCATCTCACCTTCAGCTTTCTGCTGCAACACCACATTTCAAAAGCTCCTATTCTCCTTATTCCTGCCTTAGTTGTGGCCCATGTTTCACTTCTATACAATGCCACGCACAAGACGAAAGTTTTCGGATACATCTTTGTAATTACTGTAGGCTTTCAATGTTCGAAATGAGCAAATTTCTTACCTAAAGGATGGGCTCCCTTGCTTGAACTATACTGCATTTTATGCCCTCCTTACTTCTGCCGTCGTTTTATAACTCACTGCAAATTACAATATTATTGTGTCAATATCATTTCTGCAAGCCTCGGGCCAATGAGAGTAACGGAGTCCCACTCCCATTTGACAGGCGAGGAACTCCTTGGAAACAACTTGGCGAACGAAATGGAACTCGATGGGGAGCCATCGAAATTAGTGGGGATTATGGAGAAAAGCAAGTAGAACTGGGCGAATCAGCAAAGAGGATGCATCTGGATGTGCTAGGAGTAAATGATACTCGTGTAAGGGGAGATAAGGAGGAGGAGATAGTAGATTATAAAGTATACTTGACTGATGTTAAAAAGGGAAGGGCAGAGTGTGGGGTAGGGCTGTTCATCAAGAATACTATTGCACGCAACACACAGCAGTTTCTGTTAGGCACGTACATGAGCGAATGATGTGGGTAGATTTGGCACTTGGAGGAATTAGGACGAGAATTGTCTCAGTGTATTCACCATGTGAGGGTGCAGATGAGGATAAATTTGACAAGTTATATGAAGAATTGAGCGGCAGAGTAGTCAGGGTCAACAGCAGGGATAGGATAGTGCTAATTGGCGATTTCAATGCGAGAGTTGGGAATAGAACTGAAGGATACGAAAGGGTGATTGGTAAATGTGGGGAAGGTATGGAAGCTAATAGGAATGGGAAGCGTTTGCTGGACTTCTGTGCTAGTACGGGTTTAGCAGTAACGAATACATTCTTCAAGCATAAGACTTCACCGCTACACATGGCAGGCTAGGGGTACCAGGTCCATAATAGACTATAACTTAACCGACTTCGAATTCAGGAAATCGATTAGGAGTGTACGGGTTTTCCGGTTTTTTCCATGATACAGACAACTAACTGATTTGTAGTGAACCGAGTATCTCTAGGCCTAGGGTAGAGAAAGTGAAATCTGTCTGCAAACGAATAAGGGTAGAAAATCTCCAGGACGAGGAGATTAGACAGAAGTACATGGATATGATTAGTGAGAAGTTTCGAACAGTAGACAGTGAGCAAGTTCAGGATATAGAAAGAGAACGGGTGGCATACAGGGATGCTGTAGTAGAAAAAGCAAGGGAATGCCTAGGAACAACTGTGTGTAAAAATGGGAAAAAACGAACATCTTAGTGGAATGATGAAGTGAGAGCAGCTTGTAAACATAAAAGGAGGGCTTATCACAAATGGCTCCAAAGAAGGGCCGATGCAGACAGGAAATTGTACGTAGAAACGAGCGAAAAACATAGTTGTTAAATCCAAAAATAAGTCGTGGGATGATTTTGGTAATAACCTGGAAAGGATGGGTCAAGCAGCAGGGAAACCTTTCTGGATAGTAATAAATAATCTTAGAAAGGGAGGGAAAAAAGGAAATGAACAGTGTTTTGGGTAATTCAGGTGAAGTCATAATAGATCCCTGGGAATCGTTGTACAGTTCAAGGGTATATTTTGAAAATCTTATAAACTACGAGTAAAAGGAAACCTTCATGGTCGTGTCGCAAACAAGCGATCTCATGAGGAGGAGGAAATGATGCTGGTGAAATTTCGCTGAGGAAGTGGAAGATATGGTAAATAAATTCCATGGTCATAAAGCAATAGGAATAGATTAAATTAATCCTGAAAGGGTGAAGTATAGTGGGAAGGCAGGGATGAAATTACTTCCTAGAGTAGTAAGATTAGCATAGAGTGTTGTTAAGGTACCTTCAGAATCGACAAAAGCAATAATTGCACCTATCTATAAACAAGGGAACAGGAAGGATTGCAACAACTATCGAGGTATCTCATTGATTTGTATACCAGGTAAAGTATTCACTGGCATCTTGGAAGGGAGGGTGCGATCAGTGGTTGAGAGGAAGTTGGATGAAAACCAGTGTGGTTTCAGACCACAGAGAGGCTGTCAGGATCAGATATTCAGTATGCGCCAGGTAATTCAAAAGTGCTACGAGAGGAATAGACAGTTGTGTTTATGTTTCATATTTCTAGAGAAAGCATATAACTGGATGCCAAGAGAAAAGATGTTTGCCATACTTGGGGACTATGGGATTTAAAGGTAGATTATTAAAATCAATCAAAGGCATTTATGTTGGCAATTGGCTTCAGTGAAAATTGATGGTAGAATGAGTTCTTGGTTCCGGGTACTTACAGGTGTTAGACAAGGCTGTAATTTTTCACCTTTGTTGTTCGTATTTTACATGGCTCGTCTGCTGAAAGGTATAAAATGGCAAGGAGGGATTTAGTTAGGTGGAAATGTAGTAAGCAGTCTGGCCTATACTGACGACTTGGTCTTAATGGCAGATTGTGCCGAAAGCCTGCAGTGTAATATCTTGGAACTTCAAAATAGGTGCAGTGAGTATGGTATGAAAATTAGCCTTTCAAAGACTAAATTGATGACAGTAAGTAAGAAATCCAAGAGAAATGAATATCAGATTGGTGATAAAAACCTGGAACAGGTAGATAATTTCAAGTATTTAGGATGTGTGTTCTCCCAGGATGGTAATATAGTAAGTGAGATTGAATCAAAGTGCAGTAAAGCTAATGCAGTGAGCTCGCAGTTGCGATCAAAAGTGCTCTGTAAGAAGGAAGTCAGCTCCCGGACGAAACTATCTTTACATCGGTCTGTTTTCAGACCAATTTTGCTTTACGGGAGCGAAAGCTGGGTGGAGTCAGGATATCTTATTCAGACGTTAGAAGTAACAGACATGAAAGTATCGAGAATGATTCCTGGTAAAATCAGGTGGGAACAATGGCAGGAGGGCACTCGGAATGAGGAGATATGGGCTAAGTTAGGAATTAATTCGATGGATAAAGCTGTACCCATAAACCGGCTTCGGTGTTGGGTCATGTGAGGCGAATGGATGAGGATAGGTTACCTAGGAGAATAATAGACTCTGTTAATGGAGGGCAAGAGAAGTAGAGGGAAACCAAGAAGACGATGGTTATACTCAGTTTCTAACGATTTAAAGACAAGAGGTATAGAAGTAAATGAGGCCACAGCACCAGTTGCAAATAGAGGATTGTGGCGGCGTTTAGTAAATTCACACAATTAAGGCCACACCCGCTTCCTTCCCACTCACAGGCTTTTCCTGTCATATCATCGCCATAAGACCTATCTGTGTCGGTGCGACGTAAAGCAAATAGGAAAAAAGTAAATTCACGGAGGCTTGCAGACTGAACGTTGAAAGCCACAACGGCTTATAATGATGCATATATGTATGTATGTATGCATGTAGGAATGTATGTACATATGTATGCATGTATGTATGTATGCATGCATGTATGTATTGTAACAGTAAATGCCGTACTTGGGCTACAAGAGCATCAGATTCTGTGCAGGGCGTGTGCGGTACATAAATGGAGGGCTTACAGAGAGTTAGAGGTTTGTTGAAGACAGAGTTTATTAACAAAAGTTCAAATTTCAGATCACCTCTGTACAGAAGAAATACTGGGACGTGTCCTTTCCTTGTCCTACGGCTGGCGATGTCCTTGAAGTCCGGCTGCTCCTCTTGTACTACCACGGGTCTCCTTTCTGCACCATGGAACCACGATTATTCCCCCGATGGAAACTCTCGAAGTTCTGGACGATCTAGAATTTCTAGAAGATCTGTACGGTGTCTAGAAGATCTATACGATGTAGAAGGTCTAGTAGAATGGACGTCGAAACTGATTACGTATAGGACGAACGTGAATACACGCACTTATGCCTGGGACGTATTAGTTCGGAAAGCAGCTTCTGCACAGATGAGAAAAAGATATAGTAATGATCTCAAACAAGGTTTATAACACATGGAAATCGTGTAATTGGAGAACGAATAACTGACTATCACACGGTAGAATGCCACTGAAATCTATCCCGCGTTTTAACACAAATCACTTGAAGTGAGTTCTATGCGGCCGAATGTCAATAAAATCCAACACGCAGTTCAATCTTAACACGTGAAAATAAATAAGTAGAGTCGAATATCAAATATCATCGAGCTCACAAATAAATAGCCACTTAAACTTCGTGTCCTCGAATGTCAATGAAATCGTCCTAGTAAGTTTGAAGAATGTGACACTTGGCATAAATTAAAGCTTCTAATATGATTAATATTTCTAAATATTCCACTCGTGAAATCAGTTTTGTCCACACGTGATAAATGGAAAATAAACTGGAACCGATTCTGCTGATCAACAGTCCTTGGTTCGACTATTCGTAAGGTTAATACATGCAAGTTCAATACACAATTCACACTCTATCACTTACAGAATATTTCAAAGTGTTTGAGAATTATTTACACACGAAAAAAGTCGCAAGTCCGGTAATGGAATCGCAAAGTTTAGGTTTGCATAATAATCAACCACCCGTCAATGTTCGACACTCGAGAAATTCTAAGTCTTATAACACTGTTATGGCAATAAAAATATCGAAATATTTCATATCACTTGAGGAAATACAATCACTGTTCAAGAACCTATCACTGTTCTGAATGTTTCATCAACCTTGAGGTATGAACACTTAAAAAAATAGACGCTAGTTTTAAAACACTTTTTCAAAATAATCAATCACTTGTAAATGTTGGCGATGCACAACTTATATCGCTCTCCGTTGGAAAAATCTATCACTCGAGAACCGAAAGAAATTTTACAAGTTCGCGGTCGACACTTGTAGAGTTAGTCCGGGACTCGAAAAATTAACATGACACTCATCGCGACATCACGGCCGCTATGAGTCAACCGACCGAGAATATGCAAATCGTGAAGATAGCAGAAATTGCATTTTGTTGAATAACTCCCTCGGCTTACGTTGGATTTACACCAAACTTGGTAGAAATGGAGATAAAAAAGTGGCAACACGATGATGTTGTTCATATAATTCAATCATTATTTTAAGGGAAGTTATTAAGCATAGAACATTTTGAATGTTCTCCGACAGATGCAATCTTTCTGTCACGAGGAGGTAGGCTGTGACGTCACAAGCTCCACGTTGCATACGAGCAGCAGGCTACAGCCAGCTGTTGAGTCGGCGCGCAGCGCGTAATTCAAGTTCGAAGTGCGGGGACTTTATCTTGGACCAGCGTGTCTGATACAGTATGTATGTATGTATGTATGTATGCATGTATGTATGTATGTATGTATGTATGTATGTACACTGACTGACCAAATGTTATGGGATAGCGGAGCACTGATACGCAGGTGCGTTGTCTGCGCACAACACGCCCCCTGTGCCAACAGCAGTTGTATAGGAGACCTTGTGAGCAGTGGCTGTGCATGTGACAGGTGTAACATGGAACGTCGTCGTAAGCTGACACCGTTTGAACGGGGTAGGGTGGTCGGTGCCCGACGGATGGGAAGTGCGATTTCGGAAGTGGTGCGGGAATTCGACTTCACGCGATCAACCGTGTCCAGGGTGTATCGTGAATGGTTGAATACGGGTGTCACCGTCCACAACAGACGAACGACCGGCCGTCCAGCCACCCTCGATGACCGTGACCGGTGACATCTGAGACGGATTGTCAATAGTGACAGACGGTCAACCGTGCAACAAATCACGGCTCAATTCAACACAGGCCGTGCTAGACACGTCTCGCAGTGGACAATCCGTAGGAACATGGGTTCTATGGGGGTATGGGAGCCGGCGCCGCACACGGGTGCAATTGTTAACCCAACGTCATCGGGCACAACGACGCGCATTTGTCGCCAGTCACCAGGAATAGACACTGGAACAATGGCGTAACGTGATATGGTCGGACGAATCACGATTTCAACTGCACCATGCCGATGGGAGACACCGTGTATGGCGCAGACCACATGAAGCGATAGATTCCGCCTGCCTCGAAGGTGTGGTCCAGGGCGCTGGTGTCTTTGTTATGGTCTGGGGTGCATATTCCTGGTATGGAATGGGCCCCCTAGTTGTTCTGGAAGAGACTTTGAATGGTATGCGGTATGTTGAGCTGCTTGGAGACCATCTCCACCCATTTTTGGCCTTCCAGCGCTCAAACGGTTCTGCGGTGTTTCAAGTTGATAACGCGCCGCCACATCGCTCCCACGTCGCCCGGGAATGGTTCCAGAAACATGCAGCGGAGGTCCAACGACTGCCATGGCCACCCAGGAGGCCCGATATGAACCCTATCGAGCATATCTGATAATACTTTCGTGTGGCTATTTCTAGCCGAGTGCAGCCTTTGTAAGGCAGACCCTCCGATGAGGGTGGGCGGCATCAGCCATGTGTAGGTAACTGCGTGTTATTGTGGTGGAGGATAGTGTTATGTGTGGTGTGTGAGTTGCAGGGATGTTGGAGACAGCACAAACACCCAGCCCCCGGGCCGTTGGAATTAACCAATGAAGGTTAAAATCCCCGATCCGGCTGGGAATTGAACCCGGGACCCTCTGAACCGAAGGCCAGTACGCTGACCATTCAGCCAACGAGTCGGACAGCATATCTGAGATGTCCTGGAACGCAGGCTCCGTGTCATGGATCATGCACCCACGAACAGACCAGCATTGGCAGCCGCTCTGCAAACGATTTGGTGTCATCTGCGTCCAGAGGACTACTAGGGACTTGTCGATTCACTTCTACGGCGTCTCACTGCAGTTCGCAGGGCCAGAGGAGGCCCCACACGCTATTAGGTGACTATTCCATGACATTTGCTAAGTCAGTGTATGTATGTATGCATGCATGTATGTATGTATGTATGTATGTATGTATGTATGTATGTATGTATGTATGTATGTATGTATGTATGTATGTATGTATGTATGTATTGTGACCGTTCATTACCATGCCATAGCATGTTAGGAGGTTTAGTTAAATACATATGCCGTTTTCCGCAACATGCTATGACATATAATGTAGTAATTAGCAGTCTACATGCCGAACCGGGATGTGATTTGCGATATCCCAGCCCGAAGGGAGCATTTTTCTGCGCTGTGACGCGAGAAGGATAGCGCATTACCGCTGGACCTTGAAATCGCGCTCTCTCTTCGTGTGAGCGAGATGGGAAGATGACGCTACGCGTGGAAATGTAGGTTGTCGGAGAGTGGGCTGAGTTAAGGTGTGTTAACCCCTGAGAAATAAATGTCCTCTACTAATTCAACACCGCATTCATTGGTGCCACTTCACTATAATTTACTAAAAAGAGGAAGAAGAAGAACACTTTCATCAGAAATAATTTTTGGAAATTTATGAGTCAGGTCTCATTCGAACCGATGTATTTAATGCTAATTGTTGATGCATATAAATGCAATACTTTAATGGTGGGTCGGTAATGACGCCTGCCATACAGTGGTACGCAGATTAAAGATGATTGCTGAAATCTGACAACGTGTGGAAAAAAGTGGGAGAACTTGCGTGATGAACCATGACGCGTGATTTTCTAAAAGGACGCTTTTGAGGTTGTGAATGACCCACTGATCGCTTTAGTTTTATATGCGATCAGTAGAAAGTAGAGGTCACAAGCTATAATTCGAGTGTTTTCACGTCGCTGAATGATTCCGAATACCGGACCTTCAAATTCAGCAGGGGCATAATTTACCTCCCACCTGATCATTTTGTCCGGAGGCTATAAGTAGAGCCAGGACCTAGATACAGTATCCCATTGTCATTTGTGTAGCTGCAGTACTAACACGTTAGGAGTGAACTTGGATATCAGTGTTTCAAGTGTTGTGTCTGTTACCGAGTTTTAGTGGTAGGTAGAGGTGAAAGAAGGTGCGGGCGTGAACGGGTCTCAAACTACGGAATCAAAGTTAATGTAAAATTTAACAAGGTTATATTTTCTTTTTAAAATGACGAAATAACAAGCATTGCAGGTACAGAGTAGCAAGTCAACAAAATGTATGTACAATATTTACTAGATTTGGGCTCAGCGCCCTTGCTTCACAATTCGTGGGCAATCAGCCCAACCTTACTTCAAAATAAGTTTTACCAGAGGGGCAGAAAACCCCATTCATGTTCAGGAACATTTGCTCCAAATTACACTGAAAAGCCTCCACGAGGCATACAACACTCAATTTTCGAAAAAAAGAGCCACTCGCTCTCAACTCTAAGCCTCTCAAAGGCCACACCAAACTCCACCTTCAAGTTGTCCTCACTGGACATAGACACAGGGGTAAAATACCCAACCTACTGAGGTCTATTAAATGAAAAGGGGTAATTACATGACCTCCAAAATAACAATTTGAAAGGAGGCGAACTGCACTCCTAATACACTTTGTTTTTAAAAACCTAATCTGGCTCTAGGCCACTAATGCAAGGGCTAATCCCATACTACAGAGGTGACTTTAGAAAAGAACAATTTATTTTACGTTAACTAAGAATAGGTTGAGAAAAATAAGTTCACCTCAAAACAATATGATTGGGAACTCGAGAGGGTTAAGCACTCTCTATCCCGATATGCAGTTTAAAAGATGGAATAGATACAAGTTCCTTTACATTTTAGGGAAGGTTACATAATGGAAAAACTTCGGACCCGCCCCGAGAGTTAAACTGCTGAGCAAGCAAGAAAAGAAGTAATTAATCGGCCATTACCTGGTTGTTGACTGTCGCCGAAGAAAGAGGCGCTCCCGCCCCCTGCTATGTACTTTACACACTGAAAGATGGAACAGAAGTGGCCCGGAGACCCTAAAATCAGCAGTTTATATCCTCTCGCGGAAGGTTCGAGGCGTTAGGGGAATGAAAACACCCTCCCACAAACTCTTTATTGGGTAGGATACAGCAACATATTCAAGTTGGGGGAAGATACCTCGGATTGGTCAGAAATTAATAAAAGAAATTCGGGATTGGTTAAGTACAAAACAAGGGGAAGGAGAGGAGTATACAGCCAACTTAAACAGTAACAGAAAGAAATTTAACAAGAAACAAACTTTTGAAATAAAAATTTCTCCAAAAAAAAAAAAAACAGTCCTTTCACTCCGCACTAGGGTGCACTATTGTTGATCTTCAGTAGTGTCCTCTAGAAGAGAAAGTTCACACTTCTTACTACAAGCAAAACAAAATACGTCGAAAATGACACAGTTCAAAAACTCTAAAATTTCCAGGTAGTGACATCTTCCGAGAAACTTGAAAATTAATACCGTCAATAAAGTTCAGACTTCCTCCAGCAGAGGAGTTTCAACTGGCGCAACTTTTAAATTAGCGGCGTGGAGGTGTACCGCCCGGTACAGACCCCCCCCCCCCCCAAAAGATCCTCCAGGGGTGACACATGAAATTTGTTTGAAAACAAGGTCCAAGTTTTGATGTAGATATGGAGATTAATTGCCGAAAAATTTATAAGATTCTCTTAATGTGGTTTGATTCAGTTTCAAAATTTTGTTGTTGCAGGTGAAGTAAAGTCTTTATGGTTGTAGAAGTGGAATTCAGAAGATAAACTTTTAATACTTGAAAGTGAAGAAAAATTTTGCAATGTCCACCAAATATTGCTGTTGAATTCCCAAGTGTAGTCATTGCTTATAGTAACTGTTCATGTAGTTGATGTTGATTAAGTTGGATGGCCAGACCGGCCGTTGCAGCTTGCGTCCAAAGGAGGCCGCTCGGACCCCTCAAGTACCCTGAGATACCGCTCGCCCGCACTATGAGGGGAGCAGTGGTGTTGAAGCACGCCGCGCCCGCGGTGAACATATACAGGCTGCGGGCGAGTAGCAGGTCGTGCGCCGCACATCAGCCTTGGCCGGGAGGAGAGCTCCGGCTCGCCGTGCACATGTCGTCCTCGCTGGGGTCGAGGGGGCCCTTCCTCTAGCCCAGTCGCGGCACGGCGCCACGCGGCTGCGGGGGCACTGAAACATTAAAACTAGGCGGCAGAATTGTTGGACCATCATCTTTTTTTTGAGGGCACAGGCTTGGTTGAGAGGTTGAGGGGCCAGCGGCGTGCAGATATCCATGGCATTTAATATAAGCAAGCCACAGTGTGTATAGCAGGAGACGGGAGCGTGGTAATGGCCGTGGTAAGGACAGAATGGCAGTTTAACGGTGCGGGGAGGGTTTACAAAAATACTTACATATGAAACTAAATTTTATAGAAGGGGCAGAAAGCCTTAAAAGTGAAACTCAAAAAATATAACCTTCATATTCCTTTCAAATTATATGAAGCAAGTTGACACAAAATTTAGACTGGTTTCACCTGTGACAGGTGAACCCTAAATATCCTCTCGGTGGCTGGATTACTTAATAACAACGTAACCGGCGTAAGAAAATCGAGAATGATACAAGGCCCATGAAATCTGGGGGCAAGCTTGCCCGCGGGAACAAAGTTCTTGACCATAACTTGGTCACCTACCTTCAAAGGGGTGGGTCTCCGTCCACGATCATACCTTTCCCTAACCTTTTCATGAGACACTTTAAGATTGGCTTTAGCCTTCTTCCAAAGATCTTTAATGTGGTCCGGATCTATTGTCTCGGGTAGAATGTCACTCAGAGACCAGAGGTTAGAGAGCGGCGTGTTGGGAACAAACTTGAACATCAAAGAGGCTGGAGTAAATTTATGTGATTCATGAACCGCCGAATTCAAAGCAAAAGCTAACCAATGCAGGGACGTATCCCACCTGGAATGATTTTCATGATGATAGGCAATAAGCGCGGACCTGAGATTACGGTTAACCCGTTCAGCCAGAGATGGTTGAGGGTAATAAGCAGAAGTAGTTACATGAGAGATGGACAAGTCGAAACAGAATTTACGAAAAAGATTAGATGTGAACGCCTTAGCATTATCAGACACAATATATTGGCACGGACCAAAAGAGGCAAAAATAGAATTTAAGCAAGTAATGGTAGACTGAGCGGTAGCCAGCTTAGTCGGAAATAACCAGGAAAATCTAGTAAAACCATCTACGCATACAAAGATAAACTTGTTAGCATTTCCCTTAGACTGGGGGAAGGGTCCTACATAATCAATATACAGGCGTTCCATGGGGCGCGACGCTTGATGAGAAGACAAAAGGCCTACCTTGGTGGACATGGTTGGTTTACTAAGCAAACAGGGTTTGCAAGCCTTCACTAGTTCACGGATTTCACCGTCCATACCTTTCCAGATGAACATTTCACGAATCTTCTCACGAGTTTTAAAGATTCCAAGATGCCCTCCTAATGGGGTCTCATGATAATACTTGAAGATCATAGGTACAAGAACAGCTGGAACGACAACTTTCATCATCTTATCATGCCTCAAGGGGCAACATAGAACACCATTCCTCAGAACATAAGGGACGACATGTTCCCCAGAAGAAAGGGTTTCCATTATCGGAGCCAGCGTCGGATCTTCACGTTGGTATTTCCCGATATCCCTAAAGAGCATGGGAACATCTGTTAAGATGGCATTAACATCAGATAGTATGGACTCGGAAGGTGATGAACTATCGACCGGTTCATGGGTCTCGACGTCGTTGGAAAACATACAGCTGAGTCCATCAGCAACAATATTTTCGGTACCTCTGATATGCCTGACATCGAATTGGAAGGCAGAAATACGGATGGCCCAACGGGCTATACGACCAGTACGACGCGGCCTACCTAAGACCCAGCTTAAGGCTTGATTATCTGTCTCCAGGTCAAATTTGACGTGTTCCAGATAGAGACGGAACTTCTCTAAGGCGAATAAGACTGCCAGACCTTCGAGCTCATAGATGGAATACTTGGCTTCTTGAGCCGATAGAGTCCTAGATGCATAGGCGATGGGTCGCCTCCCTAGTTCCGTCTCTTGAAGAAGGACTGCCGCTACTGCTGACGACGACGCGTCGGTTTGGACGATGAATTTCTTCGAGAAATCAGGCATAGCAAGTACAGGGGCATTACAGAGAGCTAATTTAAGATCTTCAAAAGCGGCTTGTTGAGAAGGTCCCCCCTCGAATTTGATGCCTTTCCTACGAAGAAGGTTCAAGGGCGCCGCTCTATTAGCGAAGTTAGGAATAAACTTCCTGAAGAAATTCACCATACCTATGAACCTGGCGATACCTTTAATGTCCTTGGGAGGTTTAAAATCACGGATGGCCTGTGTTCTAGAATGATCGACTGCTACACCATCAGGTGACACAATATGCCCTAGGAATGACATAGAGGGCTTAGCAAAGGCAACCTTGGACAACTTGACAGTTAACCCAGCCTTACGAAGGCGATCGAGAACTTCTCGCAGATGATCTAGGTGTTCTTCAAAAGTCTCTGAAAATACGACGACATCATCCAAGTAGTGATATAAGTACTCAAATTTGATGTCGGAGAAGACCCTATCTAGTAGCCTAGTGAGTACGGCTGCTCCCGTGGGGAGCCCGAAAGGCACGCGGTTGTATTCGTATAAGTTCCAGTCCGTGGCAAACGCTGTGAGGTGTTTAGACTCTTCGGCAAGGGGAATTTGATTATAGGCCTGATTCAGGTCCAAGATAGTAAAGAACTTGGCCTTACGGAACCATGAAAAACAAGAATGAAGGTCGGGAAGGGGCACAGATTGTAACACCACCTTCCGATTGAGAGCCCTATAATCAATGACAGGCCTGAAGCCTCCTTGGGGTTTCGGGACTAGAAAAATAGGCGAAGAATACGCCGACTTAGAGGGCCTAATAATACCATCCTTCAACATTTGATCGATGATTTCTTTCAATGCCTTCATTTTAGGTGGAGATAGCCTATATGGTGGAAAACGGACAGGAATCGAATCCGTGACCTCAATTTTGTATTCAATAAGGTCAGTAACACCAAGAGTATCAGAGAACACCTCTGGAAATGACTGACATAATTTACGAATACTATCAGCCTGCTCCTCAGGTAGATGTCTAAGGTCTAAGAACATCTCATCCTGGGTAGGCGAAATAGATGAACATGATACAGAATTACACTTTAACAAGGGAATTTTACAATTGGACGCAAACTTGAATGTGCACGACCTACTCTGGAGATCGAGCACAAGACCAGTGTGAGAAATGAAGTCCGCTCCCAGTATGATGGGGCAAGACAAGTGCTTAGCCACAAACAGTTTGATTTTCCATGTAAATTTAAAAATACGAATTTTGGCATTTACAGAACCTAGAATTTCTAATGGGGATGAATTAGCCGAAACATATTGAACAGGAGATGAATCATAGTCAGGTAATTTACAAACAGACTTAAATTTTGAATACCATAGGTCCGAAATAATTGAACAAACACTGCCTGAATCTAATAGAGCTGTTATAGGCTCGTTATTTAACTCAATCTTAAGAAAAGGAACAGGTGCGGGGGTATCCGCCGCAATCCTAAGACATTCTTTAGGGCATTCAAAAGATGAATTTGAAGACTGGTCGTTCCCTGAATTCACGACCTTTTTTTCAGGGGCTGAGCCTTGGGAAGCAGAATTAGTCGACTCAGCCGAAGCCGCTAGTCACATTTTATTATTGGCATTGGTGAAATTTGCACCAGAAGTTGAGCAGGAGGGGGTGCTATTTGTGTTTGGGCAATTCTTGGCGATATGTGAGAAAGCCCCACATTTAAAACAGCCTTGTGATGAACCAGCCCCATTCCTTGTCCCACTCGACTTGATCAGTGGACACTTATTGCGAAGATGGTCAGGCGACCCGCAAGCATAACATTTACGGGAATTGACTGGTCGGCGAGGTGGAGGCCGGGGATTACTAAAAGAAGGAGGGGGTTCTTTCGCGACACGCAAAGAATCGGCGTATCTAACTCCTTCCGCTGAGACGGCCAATGCTTCAAGTTCAGAGAAAGTTTGCGGGCACGCCGCGAAACACAAATATGACCTATAGGATGGTGAGATACCTTCCACAATGACTTGTACAATCTGATCCTCAGGGAAGTGAAGAGCAAACACCCTAGTATAAAACTTAATGTCCTGTATGAAATCAGCCAAGTTTTCATCCAAGCGTTGTACACGGTAATAGTACTTCTGAATCAGAGATGACCTCGCGCGGGCGGGAATAAAATTTGCAAGCAAGTGTGCATGAAAATCTTCAATAGATGACTGTTCAGCTATGGCTCTTACTATTTGGCAGAGAGAATACCAATTGCATAAGGATAGATAATTTGCAAAATTTGACATGGAGAAAGAGAAAACACAAGGGCATGATCCTGAAATTCAACTAGAAATCTTAAAAATGAAATTACGTCACTGGTGGTATTAACGGAAAACTTAGAGATACCTCTGAGCAACATTGCCAATGGATGAGGCAAGCTGCTAAACCCTGGTGACATAGTAGGTAAAGGTTTCAATGGCAAGGAAGTTAATTCAGAACGTATATTATTTAATGAGTTACGGCGTTCAGACTCGTCCAAAGGGGCAGAGGTTCTTTGAGCAGCAATGGTTTTCCTATTTGCTTCTCCCTTAGGAGGCTCTTCCTCACTACCTACATTCACGGTGGTGGGTAGATCGCTTTTGGGAGGAACCTCCCCCGTTAACAATTGAGTGACCTTGCTAGACAATTCCGAAATATTTTCAAGCAGCGTACTAGCTTCCTTCTTCTGAACGTCATTCAGCTTTAGAGACAACTGATCGTTAACTCTATTTGAGAAATGATATAGCCTGGCATGCACACGCTTAATTTGATTAGGAGAAGGATCATTTTCATCAAAAAAACTAACTACAGAGGCTAGCCCAGTAATATTCTCGACGATCGTGGAAAGAGAGTCGTCAATTTCTTTCTCTCGCAAGGTGGGGATGGAAATAGGCAACTCAAGGGACTCTCTAAGCTTGTTTGTGTCTATCACAACCGTGCCTCCAGATTGCACATTTCTAATAGTCAATTCATAGATTAACTCCTCCTTGCGCAAATAGTTAAGATGGAGAACATCGCGAGGGCCGGGCATGATGACAGAACAATTTTGAAAAAAAAAAAAATCAAAAAATTCCAGCAACTGAGAAAATTGTTAGAGTTCGGAACAAAACAATGTTTAGCCGTCAAAAAGGGGCTAAATTGAGACCCATTCAACCACGCTCTGCTACCACTTGTTACCGAGTTTTAGTGGTAGGTAGAGGTGAAAGAAGGTGCGGGCGTGAACGGGTCTCAAACTACGGAATCAAAGTTAATGTAAAATTTAACAAGGTTATATTTTCTTTTTAAAATGACGAAATAACAAGCATTGCAGGTACAGAGTAGCAAGTCAACAAAATGTATGTACAATATTTACTAGATTTGGGCTCAGCGCCCTTCCTTCACAATTCGTGGGCAATCAGCCCAACCTTACTTCAAAATAAGTTTTACCAGAGGGGCAGAAAACCCCATTCATGTTCAGGAACATTTGCTCCAAATTACACTGAAAAGCCTCCACGAGGCATACAACACTCAATTTTCGAAAAAAAGAGCCACTCGCTCTCAACTCTAAGCCTGTCAAAGGCCACACCAAACTCCACCTTCAAGTTGTCCTCACTGGACATAGACACAGGGGTAAAATACCCAACCTACTGAGGTCTATTAAATGAAAAGGGGTAATTACATGACCTCCAAAATAACAATTTGAAAGGAGGCGAACTGCACTCCTAATACACTTTGTTTTTAAAAACCTAATTTGGCTCTAGGCCACTAATGCAAGGGCTAATCCCATACTACAGAGGTGACTTTAGAAAAGAACAATTTATTTTACGTTAACTAAGAATAGGTTGAGAAAAATAAGTTCACCTCAAAACAATATGATTGGGAACTCGAGAGGGTTAAGCACTCTCTATCCCGATATGCAGTTTAAAAGATGGAATAGATACAAGTTCCTTTACATTTTAGGGAAGGTTACATAATGGAAAAACTTCGGACCCGCCCCGAGAGTTAAACTGCTGAGCAAGCAAGAAAAGAAGTAATTAATCGGCCATTACCTGGTTGTTGACTGTCGCCGAAGAAAGAGGCGCTTCCCGCCCCCTGCTATGTACTTTACACACTGAAAGATGGAACAGAAGTGGCCCGGAGACCCTAAAATCAGCAGTTTATATCCTCTCGCGGAAGGTTCGAGGCGTTAGGGGAATGAAAACACCCTCCCACAAACTCTTTATTGGGTAGGATACAGCAACATATTCAAGTTGGGGGTAGATACCTCGGATTGGTCAGAAATTAATAAAAGAAATTCGGGATTGGTTAAGTACAAAACAAGGGGAAGGAGAGGGGTATACAGCCAACTTAAACAGTAACAGAAAGAAATTTAACAAGAAACAAACTTTTGAAATAAAAATTTCTCCAAAAAAAAAAACAGTTCTTTCACTCCGCACTAGGGTGCACTATTGTTGATCTTCAGTAGTGTCCTCTAGAAGAGAAAGTTCACACTTCTTACTACAAGCAAAACAAAATACGTCGAAAATGACACAGTTCAAAAACTCTAAAATTTCCAGGTAGTGACATCTTCTGAGAAACTTGAAAATTAATACCGTCAATAAAGTTCAGACTTCCTCCAGCAGAGGAGTTTCAACTGGCGCAACTTTTAAATTAGCGGCGTGGAGGTGTACCGCCCGGTACAGTGTCATAGAAGAAAAACATATCAGTGCGATGTAAAATATCGCGGAATAAGCCGTGTGGTACAAGATAATGTACAGTATTGATGAATAAAAGCCTTATCTCAACATTTAACATTTTAAATAAGAACAACAGTCAGTTGTGGCTCATGGTGCAATCATCAGCGAAAGGGCAAACGCGTCAGGTTGTTTAGAGGTAGTGAGACAGCTAAGCAATAACCGATCCAAAGCATTTTACGGGTGAGTGACGTTCAGTAAAATTAAAGAATTATTCCTGACAAAATTAGCGTTTGCATACTCCATGAACACTCGTGGTGATAGACTGTATGATTAATGGGGAAATGAACAGTGATTTCTAAAAACTTGCCACTATTTGCATTAATCTATTTAAAGTTATCAGTGTATCTTATCAGCAGTAGATCCCTTTTGAAAGTGCATAAACAGTGTTTAATAACTGATTTCCCATTTTGCCTGTATGTTCGTGAGTGGTCGTCGAATCCCGAGATCTGGAGCCTACAAGAATCGCGCCTAAGTGCCTGAAGTTATTTCTACAGGAAACGCCCAGAGACTTAACTAAGAAGACCACAGTTCGAGACATGGATCGTGGTAGTACGATGAGGAACCAAGTACTATCAAAGAGAAGACCGCTCATCATGACGGAGTAAAAATCTAAGATGTACCTCGAGATGACGGCAAACCATACCCAGTATTTGATAAGTACAATCCATTTGAATATATTAAATCACGAGATTTGCATGCCAGTAGCAATTTTTATTTTGTAAATATTAAAAATGTATGATTAACAATATTAAATGTAGGGAACACTATACGCGCGTGACTGGGAAAAGATTTATTATTTTAATTAGTGTTTTCAAGTGATTTAAGAATAATCTTTGATATTTAGCTGGTTTATTTGCATGAATTATCATATAGATCCCATAAATTCTTAGTTTATATGAAGCATATATTTGGGAAGAATAGCGATTTAGCTAAACTTATAATTTCTTCGTAATGTTATTATCTGGTAAAGATTTTCATAGTAGTTTGAATATAAACTATATGTTTGCTTCAAGGTGATTCAGATATTATAAATCCCGTGTGATAATAGATGATTATTGAAGATGTCCCAAACCGAGGTATTATGCGAATTATATAGATATGCGAGAAGAATTAAATAACCTGTAAGAATGGAGTCTTCTCTGTAAATTAATGGAACGGATTTGAGATGCGGTGGTATGATATGGAAGGGTGAAGCTGTAACATGTTATGTTGTTGGAATGATAAAGGATAATAATAATTATGGCTGTTGTGATATATTGAATTGGGCTGAATATATAGCCAAATATTAAATAATAAGAAGTAATGGCTCTCAAATGAATGCATACTTGAGAACAAGCCGAGATGATATATAAAAGAAAGAAAGAAACGAGTTCAATGTGTTTTTGTAGCCACGGAGCTGAACACACAGCTGTTGTCATGATTGACAGTTTTACTACGTGCGACTCGGGTCGAGGAAGATTCCGCAGTTCCCAGCAAAGCTTAAGGTTTACTTGTGAGATCCTTTTCATTCGCCAGAGCAGTCGCAATTCCATTCTAATGATACGTTGAGTAATGCGGATAATTTTCTGATTTTGCGAAGGATAGATTCCTTCCCATGTTTATGCATTAAATTAGCTCGTGATTGGAGTTTTAATTTGTTTACCTTGGAAGCTGGAGTACTTGAGTTCGATCCATGTTGGAGCGAAGAATTCAACCAGATACTATGGCTTGATTAAGCCATATCTTCGAGATGTATTGTATGTTATATGTTTGATATTTTTTATGTAAAGTGTTTATGTATTTTATTATTTCCCAAAGTGTTCTATGGTGATGGGTTCGATTCCAGCGTTGGTTGATTTTTCTTTGAATATAATTTGTTAGGTAAACCCAGGATACACGTATGTGTTCAGTGTAAGTATATAATTCTCGTGGTCATATGGACCATGTGTTTGATATACGGCGATGCAATCTCGTGTTTTAAAGGAAACGTACTTACGGCGATATCTCCTTTCTACAACCATGATAATTAACCAAATGTTTTGAGGTATGCCGAGGACCAACTACAACTATGAATAAACTACACGGACACGAAAGCATACTTTATATATAATTTTTTGCATTATTCTTGACTGTTTCTTGTTCATGTGTTGTAGTATGGCACCATCTCGTGTGATTTTGTCAGTATAATAAAATGTTTAGCAAATAATATTTCAACGAAGATTCTTCTCATTTAATAATATTAGTGTATTCGTCTCATATTGTAGAGAATCCTACTTTCGTTATAGTTTATGTAGTGCCTATTTTCTTTTTCGAACATTCCATTGCCCGTATGCTTTATGAGTTCAGCCGGTGATGCAATGAAAGTAGGGAGGACGAGACTTCAAACCTAGTAAGTGACTTTCGGAGGTTCTCATCCAACTATTCCATCTATACATCTGTTTGTGAAACCAAATTATGTAATAGTTGCCTAAATTACCCAGTATGGGTACAGTATGTACGATATCCGACATGTTATGTGGTGATCTTAAACTTGTGACGGGTGCTGTGAACAGCCAGATATAAAGCAAAGTAAACTCGTGTTCTCACCCTGAGGGGGTGCAGCTCTTTTCAGGCACACGTCAGTGGAGATGAGCTTCATGTACGACTTTAACCACATACCAGCCCTCCTGCCGTAATTAAACCTGCTGCATTACAGGCCGGCAGCTAGTAGCGCAAACCGCTACGCCTCGGAGGCAGACAATAGGTAAATGGAAACATTAGTTGTAGAGCTACTGATTTGCGGAGATTCTAATTATTGTGAAGGCTTGAGTTTTATGGCTCATAATTATCTTTTATTATAGCGCAGGTACAGGCATTCGATACTTGTGTCTTGCCCCGAGGATCAAACACTGTGCTTCTGATAGTCAAGAACCACAAAGCTGATTAAATCCATGTGCTAATTGCGGTTATTAGCATGTTTTTATTACCACAAGAAGTTAGAAGCACAGGAGAAAATCTCCTTCTCTTCGGTGACACCATTAGGAAACAACATATTATTTTTCTTCTTCTTATTCTTGTTATACATACAACACATGGTGTATCTAAATTATACCGGCAAAAATATCATGGACCTCCCGGTTTCGATTCCCACCTCTGCCACGAAATTCGAAAAGTGGTACGAGGGCTGGAACGGCGTCCATTCAGCCTCGGGAGGTCAACTGAGTAGGGGAGGGTTCTATTCTCACCTCAGCCATCCTCGAAGTGATTTTCCGTAGTTTTCCACTTTTCCTCCAGACAAATGCCGGGGTGGTCAGTAACTTAAGGCCACGGCCGCTTCCTTCCCTCTTCCTTGTCTATCCCTTCCAATTTTCCCATCACCCTCCCCACAAAGCCCCTGTTCAGCCCCTCCTCCTTCACACTTGTATCCCACACTCAAAGTCTCACGCACCAGGACACTGCTCTTTATGCGGTAGAGGTGGGATACCTCGCTGAGTCCGAGGGAAATAAATCCTGCAGGGTAAAAGAAAGAAAGAAAGAAAGAAAGAAAGAAAGAAAGAAAAATATCAGGGATGTTCTTCGCGTTACGTACGGAAAGATCGCGTAATCAGATTGACGGGGCATTTTTTTCTTTCAAGAAAATAACACTACTCTGTTACTTCCCTGCGTGCGATTCAAATTTACAAACTCGCCGTATTTGCCGTGCTAGAGTTCGTACGCTGCTCGGTGCTGTGCCTCAGGGAAGGGAAGGGAAGGGAAGTGTGCGAGGTGGTGTAGTGTTTAGTGTGATTAGCTGCCACTCCTGGAGGCTCGGTTTCGATTCCCAGCTCTGCCATCCTCGAAGTGGTTTTCCGTTGTCAGGGTAAACAGGTTAAATAAATAAATAATAATGGATTTAAATATGTATGTACATAAATGTTTAAAACACTAAAAGGTTAATGATATACAGGATTCTGAATGATATGAGTGGACCCCGTTCCAGCCCTCACACTAACCACTACACCACACCACAGAGGCGGACCGTTTGTAGTTACAGGTAAAATAGTGTTAGAAATGTGAAGCAGTTAATCGTGATCGTGCTTGAAGTATTTCGTAAGTGAGAAAGCTTTCTCACACGGGTAGGTCGTTCTGAACATACCCAAACATTTGAGAGAAATACTCCACAGTATTTGGAACATTGTGTTATCTTCGCCTCCCAAAACGTCCACGAATTTCTCCTTTTCGATCTAAAATTACAGTAGGCCGTAACAATTTCAATGCTGGTGATCTATCAATTCAAATTCTTCACGAACAGTCATATCATTTTTTATTTGAAATACTTCAAATCATAAAGTGGTAGGTGTCCGCTTCTGTGGTGTAGTACTTAGTGCGATTAGCTGCTACCACCGGAGGCTCGGGTTCGATTCTCGGCTCTGCCACGAAATTTGAAAAGTGGTGCGAGGGCTGGAACGGGGTCCACTCAGCCTCGGAAGGTCAACTGAGTAGAGAGTAGGGGGGTGGGGGGATCGATTCCCAGTTCAGCCATCCTCGAAGTGATTTTTCTTGGCAGTGTGGTTCCCCCCTCAGCCATTTTCGAAGTTGTTTTCCGTGTTTTCCCACTTCTCCTCCAGGCAAATCTCGGGATGGTACCTAGTTTAAGACCACGGCCACTTCCTTCCCACTCTTAGCCCTTTCCTGTCCCATTGTCGCCGTAAGACCTATCTGTGTCGGTGCGACGTAAAACAACTAGCAAAAAAAAAAAGAAAAAGAAAAAAGAAACTTCCTTCCCTCTTCTTTGACTATCCCTTCCGATCTTCCCATCCCCCTCTCCACAAGGCTTTTGTTCAGCATAGCAGGTGAGGCCGCCTGGGCGAGGTACTGGTCTCCTTCTTCCCGGTTGTAGCCCCCGTCCTAAAGTCTCACGCTCCAGGTCATTGCCCTTGAAGCGGTAGAGGTGGGATCCTTCGTTGAGTCCGAGGGAAAAACCGACCCTGGATTAAGAAAGAAAAGAAAAGGAAAGAAGGTATTAAATAAAATATATACGTAGATCCGCCTCTGTGGTGTAGTGGTTAGCGTGATTAGCTGCCACCCCCGGAGGCCCGGGTTCGATTCCCGGCTCTGCCACGAAAATTTGAAAAGTGGTATGAGGGCTGGAACGGGGTCCACTCAGCCTCGGGAGGTCAACTGAGTAGAGGTGGGTTCGATTCCCACCTCAGCCATCCTCGAAGTGGTTTTCCGTGGTTTCCCACTTCTCCTCCAGGCGAATGCCGGGATGGTACCTAACATAAGGCCACGGCCGCTTCCTTCCCTCTTCCTTGTCTCTATCTCTTCCAATCTTCCCATCCCTCCACAAGGCCCCTGTTCAGCATAGCAGGTGAGGCCGCCTGGGCGAGGTACTGGTCATTCTCCCCAGTTGTATCCCCGAGTCTGAAGCTCCAGGACACTGCCCTTGAGGCGGTAGAGGTGTGATGCCTCGCTGTGTCCGAGGGAAAAGCCGACCCTGGAGGGTAAACAGATGATGATGATGATGATATACGTAGATAAATGTTGAGACAGTAACAGATGAACAAGATTCAGAAGTCTGAATGCTACTCAGTAAGTTCTGATATCCAGTGAGAGAGCTACAAATGCGAAACAGTGCACCGTGATCGTGCTTTGTTCTTGAAGTATTTCATAAGTGAGAAGGGCGGCTCGTCCTGAACATAGCCTAACTTCGAGAGAAACACTCCACACTATTTGGAATATTTTGCTATCTTCGGCTCCCCAAGAGTCCATGGATTTCTCCCCTCCGAAATAAAATATCAGTACCAGGGAGGACTGGTGAACTATCTATTTAATTTCCGCACGAACAGCCATATAATTTCAGATTTAGAATAATTCAAAACACAAAGTTGTAGGTAAGATTAAACTTTTTGCACCGAGCTCGATAGCTGCAGTCACTTAAGTGCGGCCTATATCCAGTATTCTAGAGATAGTGGGTTCGAACCCCACTGTCGGCAGCCCAGAAGATGTTTTTTCGTGGTTTCCCATTTTCACACCAGGCAAATCCTGGGGCTGTACCTTAATTAAGGCCACAGCCACTTCCTTCCCAGTCCTAGCCCTTTCCTATCCCATCGTCGCCATAAGACCTATCTGTGTCGGTGCGATGTAAAGCCAATAGCAAAAAAAAAAAAAAAAAAAAAATACAACAGTTGCCCATCTATCTGCCTTTGAGCTTAATCTTGCACAGAAGTATTTCCTCAGACGCCCACAGGAACAAGTAACATTTATTAAGAGGTGTAGACCAATGTCATACACCTCAGGCAATCCAGGATTTTCGACAGTGCATGCCTTGACCTTAATTCCCATCCTAACGTCTAAGATCAGTTATATAAGAAGATATCTGGGCACCTCAGTTACTGCAAAGGGGTCACGATCACACACTTTGATCGCTAGCAGTTATTAGATTCCAATTATAACAACTCCTGGTTTGGCTAATGGGACGAGTGCAAGTGGATCGGATAGGAAATGACGACAGGTGGTCGAACAGCCCGCCTTATATGGCCGCTGATTGTGGTCCCTATAGCCTACTTCCTCCTGACTCACATCCAACAACAAGCTGTGTCTATTCTCTGTTGTTCTAGGAACTGTCACGTAGAACCTATCCTACTTGGAGGCCGTAAAATCAGGTATCGCTGAATTTGTTTTACGATTCGTTGATCAAGAGAAGGCATATGAGCGAGTGCCTCTGCTCAGAGTTACTGTCAGGCGAACGTACAGAGCCCGGATAGCTCAGTCGGTAGAGCATTAGGCTTTTAACCTAAGGGTCCAGGGTTCGAGTCCCTGTTCGGGCGGAAATTTTACATTCCAACACGCTGGTTTGATACTCAACTCTCCTGTGATGTCCCCAACGTAGTGTAAGGTCGTAGATTGTTTTGGCTACGTTTAAATCAAACGTATTTCCCTCTGTTTAAACCAATTATTCAACGAATTGTGGTGCCAATAGTAAAAAAAAAAAAAAAAAAATGAGTGAAACCAAGAAAAAAGTAACTTTCCGTTTCTTTTATATACTTATTTTTACTTTCGTCCGCCTCTGTGGTGTAGTAGTTAGTGTGATTAGCTGCCACTCGGGTTCGATTCCCGGCTCTGCATAAAATTTGAAAAGCGATACGAGGTCTGGAACGGGGTCCACTCACCCTCATGAGGTCAACTGAGTAGAGGGGGTTCGATTCCCACCTCAGCCATCCTCGAAGTGGCTTTCCGTGGTTTCCCACTTCTCCTCCAGGCAAATGTCGGTATGGTACCTAACTTAAGGCCACGGCCACTGCCTTCCCTCTTGCTTGCCCATCCCTTTCAATCTTCCCATCTGTCCATAAGGCCCCTGTTCAACATAGCAGGTTAGACCGTCTGTGTGAGATACTGGTCCTCCTGTACAGTTGTATCCTCGACCAAATATCTCAATCTGCAGAAGGCAGCTCTTGAGGCCGTAGATGTGGGATCCGCTGAATCCGGGGGAAACCCAATCCTGGAGGGTAAACGGATTAAATAAATAAATACATAAATAAATAAATAAATAAATAAATAAATAAATAAATAAATAAATAAATAAATAAATAAATATGTTACTATGGTGCTCTTGTGTGGTGCATTCTGGAATAAAGGAACTGATACGAATGTGCCAGAGAACTAGACTGCGCCCAGGCACTACCAGGCTGATCACAACAATTGAATCTCTGAGTTATTTGTAGTCTGACCTAGCTGTAGGTACAAATCGCGGCTCGAGAAACTTCGCAGAATTTGCCATGTTTTATAGCCTGTATCCAGAAGATACTGTCACGCGAGCTTTTGTTAGCAGAGGGCGATCGATTAGAGCGCTTCATACGCGAATAAATTGAATAACTCGTCGTGTTCAGCCTAGAACATTTTTGTGTGTGTTGTTATTGAATGACAGATGAAATGAATGGATAGTGGAGAGTGTTGCTGGAATGAAAGATGACAGGGAAAACCGGAGTACCCGCCTCTGCTTTGTCCAGCAGAATTTCTCACATGAAGTGACCGGGATTTGAACCACGGAACCCAGCGGTGAGAGGTTTCATCGCGGCTAAAATATGAATATAAAACATGTCGTGAGATATGTGCATAAATACAGTGTCGTAGTAGTCTAGAACAGGTGATTGTACCAGTTGTATTTTAAAATATTTTGGAAATATAGTAGAGTAGCATTTGAGAGGGAAGAAAGGGATTTATTTATTTTATGGCATGTATTACTGTTTTGTTTCAACGGTGCATCAAGGTAATGGTGCTGGAAAGGAAGAAATCTGCGTCAGTGCCTGAAGCCACGTCATGATGGCTTGCTGAGATGGTCGTTGAGTCACTTACCACCCAGGTGCTTCATCCACGGTCCGAAGAGGTGGAAATCACTAGGTGCCAGTTCAGAGATGTATGGATGACGGCCCAGTACCACCCACCGTAACAATTCGTGAGTGCTGTTGGTTTCGTGTGGCCTCGCATTGTCGTGCAACAATACGACACCTGTAGAGAAAAGACCAACTCGTTCTCTGTTAACTGCTACCTACAAACGCTCCAGTGAGTGACGGTACCTGGCAGCGTTTACTGTCACTGCCCTGGTGAGGAAATGAAACATCTTGACCTTCCTCCATACAGCCTTGACATGGCACCCAGTGATTTCCATCACTTCGGACCGTTTCACCAAGGAATATCAGATAAAAAAAGAAGAAAGTCTGGCAGGAGTAAGTGGAAGCAATACCAGCCTCAGCTCGGGATACCGTAGTCACCAACCCACACTCCCAAGCTGATAGCCCCTCTGGTTGACTCATACGACTGGCAGGGGATAAAGTCGGGTTGTGAGTAGGAAAAGTGCACTGATGGGGGTAAAAGTCCCCTATGGGTATCACTGTAACTACCTAGGTGTTAATATAAGGAAAGCTCTTCATTGGGGTAATCTCATAAAAACGGGATTATAAATAAAGGGTACAAATCTCTGCACATGGTTATGAGGATATTTAGGGGTTGAAGTAAGGAAAACCCTGATTTTTGCCAATTATATTGTTATTTTATCTGAGTCTGCATAATATATGGAGAAGTGAGCAAGTTTATTTTCCTTTTTTTTTTCTTTTCTTTTCTTTTCTGTTCTTCGTTGCTCGTCCTAGTCCGCATTTTATGTCCTTACTTCTGCCATCGTTAGTTATTTTACTACCCAGGTAACAATTTTCTTTACTTCCTTTAAGAAGGAGAAGGAGTCTTCTTCTTCTTCTTCTTCTTCTTCTTCTTCTTGTACTACCGCTTTTCCCACACATGTGGGGTCACGGTTGCGAACTGTGTCGCACATGTTGATTTGCGGCTGGATGCCCTTCCTGACGCCAACCTATCACTATTGCGTGTTTCTGTGGTGGTTGGTAAAGTAGGTGTTGTCTGAATATGAAGAGGAAAGTGATGGAACACACACACACACACCCAGTCCCCAAGCCAGAAGAATTAATCAAACATGATTAAAATCCCCGACCCGGCCGGGAATCGAACCCTGGACCCTATGAACAGAAGGGCTTAACTCTGAGTATTCAGCCAATGCATCGTACACTTGGAAAAGGAGTACAAGATAAAAATGAATAAGTCCAACACAACAGTACAGTGATGGAGTGCAGTCGAACGAAGTCAGGTGATGCAGGAAATATTAGATTAGGAAATTAAGTCTTATAGTCTTATAGTCCGCCTCTGTGATGTAGTGGTTAGTGTGATTACTGCCAATCCCGGAGGCCCGGGTTCGATTCCCGGCTCTGCCACGAAATTTGAAAAGTGTTACGAGGGCTGGGACGGGGTCCACTCAGCCTCGGGATGTCAACTGAGTAGAGGGGGGTTCAATTCCCTCCTCAGCCATCCTCGAAGTGGTTTTCCGTGGTTTCCCACTTCTCCTCCAGGCAAATGCCGGGATGGCACCTAACTTAAGACCACGGTCGCTTCCTTCCTTCTTCCTTGTCTATCCCTTCCAGTCTTCCCATCCCCTCACAAGGCCTCTGTTCTGCATAGCAGGTGTGGCCGCCTGGGCGGGGTAGTGGTCATCCTCCCCAGACGTATCCCCCGACCCAAAGTCTCAAGCTCCAGGACACTGCCCTCTCTGAGTCCGAGGGAAAAACCAACCCTCAAGGGTAAACGGACAAAGTAAGTAAGTAAGAAAAGAAATGTGCTTACTTCGAACATTGATATAGGAATTAGAAAGATGCTTTTGAAGACTTTCGTCTGGAGCGTGGCATTGTATGTAAGTGATACATGGACGATAACCAGGTCAGAGAGAAGGAGAGTAGAAGCTTTTGAAACGTAGTGTTACAGCAGAATGGTAAAGGTGATATGGGCAGATCGAATCACAAATGAAGACATAATCGACTTGGTGAGAGTACATAGATTTGGCTAAATTTTACAAGAAGAAGAGATAGGACACGTCACTAGACACCCAGAACTTGTTCAGTTAGTTTTTGAGAGAAATGTAGGAGGTAAGAACGGTAAGGGTAGATCAAGGTGTGAATATGACAAACATATTAGAGCAGATGTAGGGTGCAGTAGTTACATATAATAGATTAGCACAGTATAGGGTGGCGTGGAGGCTGCATCAAACCACTCTAAGGACTGATGACTCAATCTACGAGGGAGGATCAAATATAAACGGGATTTTACTTTTATTTAAATTTATTTATGGAAAAACACAAGGCAATTACAATTTATTTTTCCACATAGTTTCCTGCTTTGGAAATGCATTCGTCCCAGCGTAAAGGCAGCTTTTTGATGCCTTCATCGTAAAAAGAACTGGGTCGTGTCACCAGCCAGTTGCACACTCTCGTCATCTTCAAATGGAAATCGCAGGGCGATAAGTAAGAAGGATGACCAAGTGTAGTCCAGTGCATTTCCTGTAGCTTGCAGACAGTTAGAGCTGCAGTATGGGGCCGCACATTGTCGCATTGTGATGATTGCTTGACAGCTCCCATAACTGATCTCAACTTATTCTGCAATTTCTGATACTCTCGCCGGTCGATCGTCGTCAATAATGTCTAACCGGACGAATGTTTTTGTCTGTAATACTGGTCCGGTGACGGCGATCGTGTTCCTGATATTCCACACATTCTCGTCCTTCCTTGAACTTTTTATGCCAGGAAAACGCACGCGTCCTTGACAACGTTTGATCACCGAACTGTGCAGTCAATCTCTGGCAAATTTTCGCCACTGTAACTCCTTCACGAGCAAGAAATTTTATAATTATTCGTTGCGCAGTGGAGGAGTGCAACTGTTGCTCCGACATCGTGAGCGTTACTGACGAAATGACGGGAAATATCTAACAGCACGCTCTCCCCACTCCTAATGGTCCCGTCTAAGCATAGCGGAAGAGCGAGGCCAGTCCTTCCAACTGTTGTTGTTCAGGAACAAAAATCCCGTTTATATTTGATTGACCTTCGTACAACAGTAAGGATGTACAGGAGAGAACATCCTGGTAAAACCCGAATCAGAGTATGGTTCCATTGTATGGGACCGTCACCAGAATTACTTGATTCGAGAACTGGGAAAAATGCAAAGAAAAGCAGCTCGATTTGTTTTGGGTGATTTACGACAAAAGAGTAGCGTAACGAAAATTTTGGAAAGTTTGGACTGACCTGACTTGAGAGGAAGATCGCAATAATGTGAAAATCAAGTTGGAATTTAAGAGTACAAATTGGGGCAAATATTCGTTTGTAGGAAGAGGAGTTAAGGACTGGAATAATTTACGAAGGGAGATGTTCAATAAATTTCCAAATTATTTAAGAAAAGACTAGGTAAATAACAGATAGGGAATCTGCCATCTGGGCGACTGCCCTAACTGCAGATTAGTGGTGACTGACCGTGGTTCTATTCTATCGCCTAAATTAACAGTGGGACTCATTAACAGTCCATTAACAGTGTACTTACTTGAAAGTAGCGTATACTAGCAAATGTACCCGTGCTTCGCAACGGTATTCTACATAGTATACGGATATCGAAGTAAATTACTGTACAAGCAGTGAATAAGATTTTTTAAACTGCATGTCTCTTAGCGTCATCCAAAAAACAGCATGAGGAAGTTGTTTCCAATGTAAAGTGCGAGGTGCGGAGTTGTGATGATAACGGCAGGCTCACTTGCCTACTGCCATTCACAATCGATTTGGGAGGTTTTCATTACAATGGCAGGCCCACTTTCCTACTTCTATACATATTGCAGTTGAGGAGCTTTTATTATAATGACAGACAACTTCCATACTGCCAGTCAAAATTGAGTTGTGTTGTTATAATTATAAAGACAGGCCACTTTTATTTCTGCCCGTCACATCGAGTTAGTGAGTTTCCATTAAAATATCAGGCCACTACGCATAATGCCAGTCACATTTTAGATGGCTACATGTGCTTATAATGGCGGGCACCCTTGCCTACAGCCAAACACAATCGAATAGGGGAGATTTGAACAAAATTGCATGCTCCCTTGCTCTTTGCAAGTCAAATCGAGAAGGAAATTATTCATTATAATGGTACGCCCTCCTTACTAATGCCAGTTACACAGGAGTTGGAGAAGGGTCCCATTCCTACCGCCAGTCAAAGTCTATGTGGGGAGTACTGATTACAATAGCAGACACACCCTGTCTCGATCGCTACAAATCGACATACGAAAGTATAGTAGATGCATGTTTAAAATATTGCAGACCTTCATTTACAGATTACCTGCTGATAAACGGTACGTCATATCGACGCACGGTTTGCACCATAAGACGCAGTATTTAGCGATTTAAATGTCTGGTCCTATATTTTCTCGTATCTCATCTATTCGTGGGTGAAACTGAGTTAGAAACTTGTGTAAGATTGTCTCACAATGCATTACTTTTCATATGATTACGTGACAGCTATAAACATAGCATTTGGCTCACATATGGCTACTGGGTGGGCCAATGTTCGTGCAGAATTCGATAATTTTTACCTTTCCTATAAGTGATTCAAATTATGAATTATGCATGTAATAAGTGCAAAATTTACTTACAATCGGGAAATAGAGACAAATTTAACGTATAATGGATAGAGATACGACAAAATGTCATAGGACCAAAGTTGTAGATCACTCCAAATTAAACTAAATTGTGCCATCCGTTGTTTGATATAATTTACCGTTTAGCCACCAAATACCTCGAAAGGAAGGTCTGCACCGTTATTAAAATTGGCTCCATTTTTCGATATTCTTCAGGGATTAAAAGTGAAAAATGTAAAGATCTTGGAAGTTTTCCGTCGGTTACAGGCTAACGCGTATACGAGTAATTTTGCAAAATTCCAATTTTCTAGCTCATCTGGCAGATTGCGCCACAATCTTCATTGGGGGTGGGTGGATAAAAATTAGGACTTTCAGGAAACTAAAGCTAAAAAATATGCAGATGGTCATTATTACCCCTTAATTGGATAACCGTACGGATATTTCGCCAAAATAGTCAATGTACAGACACAGGGTCGTTACGATTTTATTTCTATATAAAGAAAAATATTAATAATAAAATATTAATAAAAAAATATATAAATAAAAATATTGCCGGCACTGCGGTCTTGGGGTAGGAAGGCTGCCTCTTAGGCTGAACCTGGTGGTTTGTTTCCAGCCAGATCAGAGAATTTTATCTGGATCTGTAGGCTGATTCAAGTTCCACTCAACCAAGAGGAGAATATAATCGAGCAGATCTGACGAAGTGCTGGCCGTGCCGGTCTAGGAAACATGGAATAACAGACGAGAGAGTTCGTCACATAATCTACAGACTGTCCGGTTGAACAGCGGTTGCTTGACTGTAGCGTCTTAGGACTTATTTTTTGCTTGTTTGAGACTAAAGTTACCTCCGTCTCCATAATCGATGTAGATCTTGGGCGATAGCGTGTCTTTCTTTGTCAGAACTTACGAGTTTCCAGAGTTTAAAAGCTGTATACTATTATTTTGTGAAAAAGAAAGTTTCACCCTTTTATTGCAGTAATGAACGATGTCATCTTGTACCAGGCAGAGTTGAGAAAAGAACACCCCCCCACAGGGGGAGGTAAGAAAATAGTTAAAAGAGAAAAGTACTAGAATTTGATAATGTTGTGATAATATGGCGGTAAAAGTTCAACTCTGTGACACGCTGGATGCCGTTTACGTCACAGTTCAGCCCCAGTCAGAATAGAGGTTGCGAAGGGGTGAAAAGAAAATTACCAAAATGACGGAGATTATGAATGTATGCTTCCGTATAGAATATGGTACGTCGTATCCGAACTTGGTACACATGTCTGTAAAAATGTACTGTAGGGGTAATAATCCGATAGCATCCCTCGGGGCGGGGATGAGGAAGGGGAGACATGTAAAAATAATCGAAGACTACCAATCTTCTTCTTCTTTTTCTACCGCTTTTCCCACATCTGTGGGGTAGCGGGTGCGAACTGTGTCGCACATGTGGATGTGGCCCTGTTTTGCGTCGGATGCTCTTCCTGACGCAACCCTATATAATCACTATTGCATATTTCTGTGGTGGTCGGTAGTGTAGTGTGTTGTGTGAATATGAAGACGAAAGTGTTGGGACAAACACAAACACCCCAGGCCCTGGGTCAGAAGAATTAATCAAAGGCGACCTGGCCGGGAATCGAACCCGGGACCCTCGGAACCAAAGGCCTCAACGCTGACCATTCAGCCAACGAGCCGGACAATCGAAAAATTACAATATTAGTGTCAGATTTGTAGTTTTGTGGGTTGCTGAGATGGATTGACACTCTGAATGCTGTGTGTGGTACAAGAACCTTCGCGCGCGCGTGTGTGTGTTCAGTCTTCAGCCCTAAGGCTGGTTGGATCCTCAACAGCTCTGTCATCAGCTGTCATAGATGGCCTAGGCATCACTGAAGAGGCATACTAGGGAAATGAGGAGTGAGGTAGTTTCCCGTTCCTTTCCTCACCGAGTCAGAAGTTGCTATAACATATCAGTCTGCCAAGCCCACTGAAATGCATGCACCAACCGACCCTATGAGCAACGTTTTCACACCATTCATAGCAAGGACTGGCTGCATAAGGAATGGCATTACTAGCATCGCTCATACCTCAGTCACTTTCATATTGTCAAAGCCAAGGATAAGACAAGCACAGATCAATAAAAGTAACAAAATTGTTCTAGCCCATACCAGAAGACGTAGTGCACTGTAAACACTAGGTCGCGCCAGCAAAGGCATAGAACCTTCGTACATATTAGGGAATGCAGGCAATTTCATTCTCTTAATCCGTTTGACCTCCAGGGTTGTTTTTTCCTCAGACTCAGCGAGGGATCCCACCTCCACTGCCTCAAGAGCAGTTTCATGGGCCGTGAGACCTTGGGTCGTGGGATACAACTGGGAAGAATGACCGGTACCTCGCCCGGACGGCCTCACCTGCTATGCTCAACAGTGGCCTTGTTGGGGGATGGGAACATTGTAAGGCATAGACAAGGAAGAGGGAAGGAAGCGGTTGAGGCCTTAAGTTAGCTAACATCCCGAAATGTGCCTGGAGGAGTGGTGGGAAACCACGGAAAACCACTTCGAGGATGGTTGAGGTGGGAATTGAACCCACCTGTACACAGTTGACCTTCCGAGGCTGAGTGGACCCCGTTGCAGCTCTCGTACCACTTTTCAAATTTTGGGGCAGAGCCGGTAATCGAACCCGGGCCTCCGAGTGTGGCAGCTAATCACGCTTACACTACACCACAGAGGTGGATTATTATTATTATTATTATTATTATTATTACTATTATTATTATTATTATTATTATTATTATTATTATTATTATTTTGCTACTTGCTTTACGTCGCACCGACACAGATAGGTCTTATGGCGACGATGGAACAGGAAAGGGCTAGGAATGGGAAGGAAGCGGCCGTGGCCTTAATTAAGGTACAGCCCCAGCATTTGCCTGGTGTGAAAATGGGAAACCACGGAAAACCATTTTCAGGGCTGCCGACAGTGGGGTTCGAACCTACTATCTCCCGAATACTGGATACTGGCCGCACTTAAGCGACTGCAGCTATCGAGCTCGGTATTATTATTATTATTATTATTATTATTATTATTATTATTATTATTATTATTATTATTATTATTATTATTATTGTTCCGAGGTATCTGTGGAACAACAGAGGTGAAAGAAGAAGCCGGGGTGAAAGGGTCTAACTACAAAGCCGAGATATGAATTATATTTTCGAAAATAGCAAAACTTACCAATTTTCACATAGAATTTCAAAATTTAACAAATAACAACAAGTCAACAAATAACCGACAATCAGGTACAAGACCAGGAAAAGCCAAGATTTAGAGACAAGGTAACAATATGGGCTTCAAGCCCCAAGTTTTGCACTTTCTGAGCTCTCAGCTCACAAACACATGTTTACCAAAGGTCAGAAAACCCATAATAACATGGAGCACTTGCTCCCACCTAGCGATGTCAAGCTTCCTAGAGGCACATATCCAAATACTTAAAAGAGCTAAACCGCTCTCAGTTTTCCAAGCCTATTAAAGTCAATACCAGGCTTTACACTAAATTGCCATCAAGGCACAACTTACACAAAATGAAACGGGGGTATCTTGTACCCAATCTACTGGCCCTTAGCAGAAAAAGAACAGGTTAAGTGATGGCCCGCAATACCAAAGGAATTGAGGCGAGTACTTGCACTCCTAAATACACATTTTAAAACCTAAAAGGCACAAGGCCGAAGAAGCAGGGGCTATTCCCAAACTATGGAGGTGACTCGTATACTGAATAAATTTAACACATGAAGGAAGAGTAGAAAATCGGTTACGAAAACGTAGTCACCTCAAATCAAAATGAAGGGGAGCTCGAGAGGGTAGCACACTATCCATCCCCGATTTACAGTTAAAGATATATGAAGTTTTTACATAAACAGGAAGAAAATTACATGTTTATAGAGATAGGTTACATGGTAAAGGTTTCGGACCTTCCCCGCGGGTTAAACTGCTGAGCTAGCAAGAACCTTACTGGAGAACTGCTGCCAGATGGAAGAGGCGCTTCCCGCCTCCTGCTACACGTCCATACACTAAATATTGATGAAGTGGCCGAGAGGCAAGAAAATCAGCAGTTTTTATACCCTCGGGGAAGATTCGAGACCTTTCATGAATGATGAAGGCACACCCACGGAGTTTTATTGGTTAACATCAAAAGGTACACACAAAATCGAAGAAGAAATACGGGATTGGCTGAACATTAATTACAGAAATTATTGATTGGTTAACTTCGAAACTGGCGGAAGGAAAAGATAAATATTGCCAACCCAAGAATGAATGAACAAAATTTAGTAAAGAAAAAACTTATGAGTAAAAATTTCCTCAAGCAACTTCCTTCACTTCGCACCAGGCTGCGTGATCATAATTTTCTAGTAGAGACATCTGTGAGAGAATGTCTACACTTCTTGATAAATAGTAAACAAAAACAAGTCGAAATTCACACAGTGACATCTTCAGAAGAAAAATTTAAGTAGGTCCAGTTTTAAGTTCACAGGTTCTCCTGTAGAGGAGTACTTTAAGGCGGAAAATTCGAATGTGCGGCGTAGAGGTGTACCCCCCCCCCCCGGTACAATTATTATTATTATTATTATTATTATTATTATTGTTGTTGTTGTTGTTGTTGTTGTTGTTGTTGTACCGGGAGGTACACCCGCAACGCCGCGCATTCAAATTCTGCGCCTAAATGAACTCCTCTATTGGTAAAACAGTGAAACTGAAACTACACCAACTTAGAACTTTACTCAGAAGATGTCACCACCGAAATATGATGTAAGTTTGTTATTGTACAGTTGCCTAAACTGAGTGAATTTCTCCTTGTTTTGTTTGCCATTCATCAAGAAGTGTGACATTATCCCATAGATGACACCACTAAAAAACTATAATCATGCACCCTGGTGCGAAGGGAAAGAACTTATAATTTAAAGAAGTTTTGTATTTGTAGGTTTTTGTCACTGAATGATGTTCATTTATTTCTGGGTTGGTAATATTTCTTTTTTCTTTCCGCCAGTTTTGAATCTAGCCAATCCCTAATTTCTGTAATTAATTTTCCACCTATCACAGGCTTCTTGTTCGATTCTGAGTGTTACTTTTGAAATCTACCAATAAAATTGAGAGGGTGTGGCTGGTTTAATCTTGAATGATCGCGAACCTTCCCTGAGGGTTTATAAACTGCGGCTTTTCACGTTTTTTTGGCCAATTGATCGACGTCTATCTGAGTGTGTGTGTTAAGCAGGAGGCGGGCGGCCCCTTTCGTCGGCAGCTAGAACATCTTCAAGGTAATGACCACATAACTTTATTCCTTCTTGCTAACTCCGCAGTTTAACCCGAGGGAAAGGTCCGACTCTGTAGTATGTAACAACCTTTTCTAAAAATGTAACTTCTTCCGGCGGATGTAAATTTTTCGTAAATCTCTAACTGTAAATCGGGGATAGAGAGTGATGTACCCTCTCGAGCTCCCCTTCATCTTGGTTTGAGGTGACTACGTTTTGTAATGGTTTTCTGCCTGTAATGTATTAAAGCAAATTCTATACGACTCACCTCAGTAATTTGGGAATAGCCCCTGTTTCATCGGCCTAGAGCCCCTTAGGTTGTTTTAGTGTTCATATCTAGGAGTGCAAGTATACGCCTCCATTCATTTTGTGTTCGGGCCATTAATTTAACCTGTGATTCTTATTCCATGAAGGCCCAGTAGGTTGGGTGTTTAATACCCCTGTAGAAAGAAGTTCCATTTGTAAATGGTGGTTTGAGAGATCCGAGATTGATGAAATGTTGCCTCGAGTAGGCTTGGAAAACTGAGAGCCTGCGAGCTCTTTTTCTAGTTTTCTAATTGTAAAGAGTGCCCCTAGAAGGCTAGAAATTGTATTTTGGGGAGCAAGTGCTCCGTGAATTAGGGGATTTCTGCCTTTAACCAATTAATTTTTCTTCCATTTGTAATATGGTAAAACTAAGGGCATAAAGCCCAAAGTGTTGAGGTTCTGAATCTTGGATTTTTCCTAATCTGATTTCTAGTTTGGCATTGTCCCTGATTGTTACTTTTCCCTTGTGGAAATTATAGTTTGTTTTTTTATAATGAGAAAATGTAACCTTTGTTAAAGTTATAATTCAATTCTTGACATTGTAGTTAGACCCATTCACTCCGGCACCTTCTTTCACCTCTGCGTTCCACAGATACCCCGGAACAATTATTATTATTATTATTATTATTATTATTATTATTATTATTATTATTATTATTATTATTATTATTATTATGAATCTACTGGTACAGTTAGTTAGTCATTGGTATCTTTTCTTAAGTGCACCAAGCTCGATAGCTGCAGTCGCGTAAGTGCGGCCAGTATTCAGTATTCGGGAGATAGTGGGTTCGAACCACACTGTTGGAAGACCTGAAGATGGGTTTCCGTGGTTTCCCATTTTCACACCATAATTATGGCCACGGACGATTCCTTCCCACTTCCAGCCCTTTTCTGTCCCATCGTCGCCATAAGACCTATCTGTGTTGGTGCGACGTAAAGCAACTTGTAATTTTCTTAACTGCCGTGTTCGAACGCGGTGGAATTTAAAGAGTTTTAATGGAACAACTTCCTGCAATCGGCTTCTGGTATGTACACTCCCGACAACCCGGTATCTGTTAGGATGTACGCAAAACAAATGGCATTACTGACACATTGTGTATTGAGCCCAGCTGGGAGATGGTCGATTCAGGTCAGGACAGCGGCGCGTACTAGCGACACACTGGCGACGACCGTACCAGTTGCAGCTCGCACTCCGGTTATTCAATATCATCTAGCTACAGTCTGCGCTTCCAGAAATATTGTGATAAACATTGGCGTGATTTGAAAGGGTGAATCTTTCATATCGTGTTGATTGTAAGGTCTGTAATTTTCATTTCATTGTGAGGTTTGTCATTTTAATTTCGTTTCCTTGTGGGTAAATGGTTAGCGTGCTGGCGTTTAGTTACATGAGACCCGGCTTCCATTCACAGCACGTTCGGGAATTCTAACCATAATTGGTTAATTTCGCAGGCACGGGGCTGGGTGTATGTGCCGTGTCGTCTTCTCATCATTTCAACCTCATGACGCCGCGCAGGTCGCCAACGGGAGTCAATTTGAAAGACTTGAACTTGGAGATCCGAATTTGTCCTCGGACACTCCCGGCACTATTCATTTCATTTCTTATTCGTTTACCCTCCAGGGTCGGTTCTTCCCTCGGACTCAGCGAGGGATCCCACGTCTACCGCCTCAAGGGCAGTGTTGTGAAACGTGAGATAGGTAGTTGGGCACAAAACTGTACAGGAGGCCCAGTACCTCGCCCAGACGGTATCACTTGCTATGCTGAACAGAGACCACGTAAGGGATGAGAAGACTGTAAGGGATAGGGAAGGAAGAGGGAAGGAAGCAGCCGTGGTGTTAAGTTAGGTACCGTCCCGGCATTTGCCTGGAGGAGAAGTGGGGAAACCACGGAAAACCACTTCGAGGATGTCTGAGGTGGAAATCTGCTTAAATGACTTTCCGAGACTAAGTAGACTCCGTTCCAGTCTTCGCACCACTTCTCAAACTACGTGGCAGAGCTGGGAATTGAACCCGGGCCTCTTGATGTGGCAGCTAATTACACCAAAGAGGTGGACAGATTTGCGATAAAAAAAAGAAATGAACTAAGATCTTTAGCTTCCTAACTCACTGCTGAATTTCTTGAGTCAAGACGCAGTGTTCAATGGTCAATCCAACGGATTTCACCTCCATAAATCTCAGCTGACCGGATCGTTTCGGAGAGCAAAACTCCTGAACCTCCTCAGGGACTCTCAAATTGTGAGAGTGCGTTTCTAACCGCAGAACACTGGCTCCGTCTGGTACTACACCGACTTAGCGGAGTGAGGTTACCACTTTCAACTTTACTATAAACTCAATCAGTCGATTCTTGTCGGTTGGCGGATGCCGATTGAGTTCCGGATTACCGGTGGCCCCGACCGTACAGTGGTTCCACACCTCTGTATTCGGGAGGCGGAGAGGGGCTGGTCTTCCCCGTCGGTTGTCCTGAGAATGGTTTTCCGTGGTTTTCCATTCTCCTATAAAGACAAATGCTAGTACAACTCCTAGTATAAGCCAGGGCTGCCAACCCTCTTGCCTTATTTGCACCCCGAAGAAGCCAAGTATTCCATCTATGAACTCGAGGGTTTGGCAGTCTTATTTGCATTAGAGAAGTTCCGACTCTACCTGGAACACGTCAAGTTCGACCTAGAAACTGATAACCAAGCCTTAAGTTGGGTCCTAGCTAGACCGCGTTGTACGGGTCGTATATCCCGATGGGCCATCAAGATTTCGGCCTTCCAGTTTGATGTTAGGCACATAAGAGGATCGGAAAATGTTGTTGCGAATGGATTAAGCTTCATGTTTGCTCATGATGTGGAGACCTCTGAACAGGAAGATAGTTCTTCTCTTCCCGAGCCCATACCTCCTGGTGTAAACACCATTTTAATGGATGCCCCCATTGTTAAGGGACATTGAAAAATATCAACGTGAAGATCCAGTGCTGGCTCCTATTGTGGAAACCCTTTCTTCTGGGGAACATGTCGTCCCTTATGTGTTGAGGAATGGAGTTTTATGTTGCCCGTCGAGGCATGATCAAAAGATGACAGTTGTGGTTCCAGCTGTCCTTGTACCTACGATCTTCAAGTACTATCATGAGACCACGTTAGAGGGGCATTTAAGCATCTTCAAAACTCGGGAAAAGATCCGAGAGATGTTTATCTCGAAAGGTATGGACGGTGAAATTCGTGAATTGGTAAAAGCTTGTAAATCTTGTTTGCTTAGTAAATCCACCATGTCCACTAAGCTAGGGCTATTATCTTCTCACCAATCGTCGGGCCCCATGGAACGCCTCTACATCGACTACGTAGGGCCCTTTCCCCAATCAAAGGGTAATGCCAACAAATTCATTCTGGTGTGTGTAGACGGTTTTACAAGATTTTCCTGGTTATTTCCGACTAAGCTGGCTACCGCTCAGTCCACCATTTCTTGTTTAAATTCCATCTTTGCTTCTTTTGGTCCGTGCCAATATTTGGTTTCTGATAATGCTAAAACCTTTCCCTCTAATCTCTTCCGAAAATTCTGTTTTGACCTGTCTATATCACACGTAATTACTTCAGCGTATTATCCCCAAACATCTCTGGCTGAGCGGGTCAATCGTAATCTCAGATCGGCTCTAATTGCCTATCATCATGATGATCATTCCAGGTGGGACACATCCCTGCATTGGTTGGCCTTTGCTTTGAATTCGGCGATTCATGAGTCCCATAAGTTCACTCCGGCTTCTCTGATGTTTAATTTTGTGCCTAACACGCCGCTCTCTAACCTTTGGTCTCTTAGTGATATTCTACCAGAGACAATAGATCCCGATAATATCAGAGATCTATGGAAGAAGGCTAAGACCAATCTTAAAGCTTCTCATGAAAAGGTTAGGGAAAGATATGATCGTGGACGGAGGCCCACCAATTTAAAGGTAGGAGATAAAGTCTTGGTTAAAATCTTTGTTCCCGCAGGCAAGCTTGCCCCCAGATTTCATGGGCCGTGCATCATTTTAGATTTCCTGACTACCGTTACATTATTGGTGAGCAATCCAGCAACCGAGAGGATCTTCAGGGTCCACATCTCCCAAGTAAAACCTGTATAATTTGATTTTTGTTGTTTGTTCATAGCCACTAAACTTTTGCTGGAGCTTGGAATGTTATATTTTCTTTAAATCTAAAGCCTTCTGCACTTTGGTTGTATTGTCTTATCTGTAGGCATACTAAATGTACGATCTTTCCTCCCGGTTTTTCTGCTGTCCATTCCTGAGTGGCCATTACCAAGCCCCCGCCTCCTGCAGATCCACACCGTGGCACGAAAAGCTTTCCACGTCGCCCACTCCTCAGCATCACCAATAAAGATCGTACCCTCGATTCTCAAGTCACCAGCAACACTTTTCTGTCGCCGAGATCTTACTGTTTCAGTGTCCCCGCAGCCGTTCGTCGCCGTACCGCCACTGAGGTGGGGTACGGGCCCACTCCACTCCCGTGATGTCTACCTGTGTACGGCGCGCCGGAGTCCATCTCCCGGCAAAGGCTGAAGTGCGGCGCCCCTACCGCCAATTCATCTGGGGACTGTACATATCCTTCTGATCTGCGGCGTCCTTCACGACGACTACCCCTCTCATAGTAGCGGGGGAGGTGTATCTGAGGGTTCTTGAGGGGTCCGGGCGACCTCAACTGGATATCAGCAGCTGTGGCAGTTCTTGCCGTCAAAAATATTCGTATGTATTTCACATTCTGCAGCAACAAAGACACTCTAAAACTGAAGTTTAACTAGTTGCTACCTGTCTACTTCAAAGAAAACTCAGAAACTTTTTCTTTCTCCAAGTTAAATAATAATATTTCTTCAAAATTCTTCTGTGTCACCCGTTGGAAGGACATTTTGGAGGGGGGGGGGTGAGGTCTGTACCGGGAGGTACACCTATACGCCGCACATTTATATATTGCGCCTAATAAAACCTCCTCTACAGGAGAAACACTGAAGTTGAAACTAGACCTACTTAAACTTTTGCTCAGAAGATGTCACTACCGAATATTTTGGTTATTTTGAAGTTTCCCGTACTGTATAAAATTCTACGTGTTTTGTTTACCATTTAACAACAAATTTGGATGTTCTGCAACAGATGTCACTACTAACAAACTTTGATCATGCACCCTGGTGCGAAGTGGAAGAACCTTTTGAATAAATTATGTATTCATAAGTTTTTTCTTTACTAAATTTCGATCATCCATTTTTGGGTTGGCAATATTTATCTTTTCTTACCGCCTGTTTTTAATCCAACCAATCAAGAATTTCTGTAATTAATTTCCAACCAATCACATATTTCTTCTTCGATTTTGTGTGTAATTTTTGTATCCTCCAATAAAATTCTGTGGGTGTGTCTTGATTATTCATGAAAGGTCTCGAACCTTCCCTGACGGTCTATAAACTGCGGATTTTCACGTCTCTTGTCCATTTGATCAACATCTAACTGTGTGTGTGTGTGAAGAAGGAGGCGGGAGGTGCCTCTTTCATCAGGCAGCAGTACTTCGACACGGTATGGCCACTTAACAATCTTCACCTTTTGCTAGCTCCGCAGTTTAATCCGAGGGATAGGTCCGAAACTTTAATATGTGACCACCTTCTCTAAAATGTAATTTTCTGCCGCCTTATGAAAAAATTTCATAAAATCTATAATTGTAAATCGGGGATAGAGAGTGATACACCCTCTCGAGCTCCCCTTCATCTTGGTTTGAGGTACCACATTAGTTTCTAATATGTATTAAAGTTATCTTCATCCGAGCAACCTCAGGAGTTTGGGATTAGCCCCTGTTTCGTTGGCCAAGAGCCCTATAGTTTTTTAAATTTATCTTTGGGAGCGCAATCTTTGACTCCATTCCAGTTGTACTTGGGCCGTTTATTGAACCTATTAATTTCACTAAGGCCCCGTAGGTTGGGTACTAGATACCTCTGTGGAATAAGATTGCTATTTGTAAAAAGTGCCTTGTACGGCCAGTAATTACTAGATTTTCACATTGTGTTGTCTCGAGGAGGCTGGGAACACTGAGAGCACCTCAGCTCTTTTAAAGTAGGCCCTATTGTAAGAATGCTGCTGGGAGGCTCGATATTGTAATTAGGAGCAAGTGCTCCATGTGTTTCGGGATTTCTGCCCTTTGAACAAATTAGTGTTTTGTAATGTTGAGCTAGGAGCTCAAAATTGTAAAACTAGGGGCTTGTAGTCCAAGAGTGTTAAAATTCTGAAATCTTGGATCTCTCTAAGTCTTGTTTCCAAATTGTTATTTTATCAAGTGAAAAGTTGTTATAATTTTGTTGTTTCTTCTGAAAATATAACCTGTGATAAAATTTTAAATTAACTTTGACTTTGTAGTTAGAACCATTCATCCCGGCACCTTCTTTCACCTCTGCGTTCTACAGATACCCCGGAACAATAATAATAATAATAATAATAATAATAATAATAATAATAATAATAATAATAAATGTAAGCATAAAAAGCAACACAGGGAAAATTTCATTCCACTGCTGCCACCTATTTCATTAATCTTAGTTTAAAGCCCATCGTAAACTAATGCACAGGCCGCATTTGAGGTAGGCCTGCAAATTGGTGGTAAGATTTGAAGAAGAGAAAACTTTCTGCTGGTAAAATGTGGGGTGGATAATTAAAAATAGTTGATACCGAATTTGGCTTTACTTTAACTCCCACACGAAATGCTTCATTATCAAAACACTCCGGCGAAAAATGCTTAGAGCATAATCCTGAATGCTTGAATGCTTCTTAATGAAACTAGGTACCCATTGTGTTTTCCTCGCTCATCATCAGGAAAACTGAAATTAATTAAACCGCAATAAACATCATCAAAACCAAGAAATGTGGGAGCAATGCTATTAGAAAGCCTTACTGTTCCCGTTTTCCTATTGGTAGTAATATTCAACTAATAGCAATTCCTATATTTACATGGACGGATAATGTAGCCTACAGCTTAATAATCATGGTTTATCGGGATGCTGAAAATTAAAATTCCAAAGCTTTCTTTTCCTACGTTATTCAAACTATACGTCACATATCCATTTTCTCTTGCGTGCATATTTCAACACCAACACCTTGCAAGTTGTTCTTCCCAAACGTAACACTGAAGATCTAAATGACCCAGTATTCCACTATACGTGCCTTCATCATTATTTCATGTGGGCACTTTGGAGTTCTCTCCTAAACAAATTATTAGTTTAGATCAAAAGTCTGTGCTAATAGTGTAGAACTGATGAAGATAGCTCAATGGACACCTGACAGGTCTTATGGAACAGTTGGTGAATCAATAAGTGTTCAGATCTTCATACTTTGATGCAATGTTGAGTCATTTTGAACTACATTCCGAGTAAATTTGGAGAATACCTCCTAGTATTTGTATAGGTTTATCACTCTAAACATTCCAAATCAATAACAAATATCTTAATTGATTTTCAAGTAAAAGTTTCTTGACAGGACCAGGATTGCTTCATTCTGTGAAACGAACATACGGAAATTAAGGTGAGTTTACTATAGAGAAATGTTTTCACAGACAACTCACATTATAAATAATAAGTTGAACATTGACACACGTCAACAGAACAAGAGACTAAATATATTCTGGTCATCACGATGAGAGGGCCAATGTTCGTCTTCTGTGCTGTAGGATAGAAATCCCCTACTATGAAACCTCCCTGTCCCATTTCGACCGCCCGTCACTGTTTTCTAGTGTATACAGTTAGTTCCTTCCTCAGAGTTAACTGATTGCCTTGCGCCGTTATTGGGTTACTTCTGTAGTGATGGAGTAGATCATTGTTGCCAACCACATTAGTGGACTTCCTGTCTGTTGTGTGTCCAACACTTGTCCCGTTTCTCCACAGGGTCGTTTATGAAGTCAGATGAATCTTAGTCAGTTTTATAATCGGATGCAACCTTATGAAAGGAGTTGATGACATGGAATGAATGACCTGCTATATGACAGTAGGAAAGGAGAGTGTGAAACCCAGCGCCGGCACATAGCTTACTCCTGTCGAATAGCACCGAGGGGTCTGCTCAAGTGTTTAGGCCCCCATTCGGCGGATGAATCACCATAAGCAGCGTCGTATCCTCTTACTCCGTACGCCTGGTTTGGAATTTAATACATTCTTTGGCACACAATTTAGTGATTATAAATTGCACACCACAACCTCTTCTTCCCTTCCGGCCAACAATCTAACCATGATATCGTACCATATAGAGTTAAAGTCTTAGTTGTGGATGAGAATAGGAAACTGTGCATCCTACATGGATAGATCCAAGTAAGAACTATGAGACCGTTCCTGATTCTTTTAAAGCAGGGCAAAGCGAAGTAAAATCATCACCGTACAGGCTACGAAGGACCTTGGAGGTGTGGAAGGTAAAGGCTTCCACTATCCATAACTTCGACTCTTGGCGGGGGGGGGGGGGGGGGAGGGTAGAGTGGTTAGCTCTGCGCCCGGCCGTCCTTGACCCCAGGAATTAATATAGTACTCAATTTTGCTGCAGGCTGAGTGAACCTCAGGGCCATGTGTACCCCGGAAGTGAAAATATCTACCCTTAAAAATTTCGACGTCCTTTCTGGTGATAATTTATAATTCTTTAACCTTGGATAAAAAATTCTTTAGGAACTTCATGAATGTTACCTCTGTTTTGTTGAATCCATTTGTAAATTGCAATTACATTTAAGGATGTAGAATATTTTGAATCCTCAATGAATGAAGAACTTACTAAGAAATAGACAATCCATTTTTAGTGTACATCACCGACAGATCCGAGTATGCCTAAAGTAATACATGAGTACAATAAAGTCTCTATTTCCCGATCTGTAAAAGACAGTCTTCAATAAGCAGTTTTATGCTATAGTTTGGAGTAAAGAATCAAACTAATAATTATAAATCTCATTTCCGGTTTAATCGCGATATGCTTCTCAAAATAAATTCTCTATTCACCTCAATAATTGTGTTTTAGTACATAATTTACACGGATGATTTAGGACTTTTTGTATTAGTGAAAACGCAGGAATGGCATAATATCTCACGAGGAGGAAGTTGGGAGCTAATAGGCAGGTGCACATAAGATCCACTGAAATACATACACCAGGAGGAAGACGAGTAATGTTAGCTTCAAGCAAAGCTTGTACATTCTAAACTACTCTGTCGCGAATTGTGCGGATCGCTAGTTATCAACATCAGCCGAGATATGGGATGACAAAGGAGAAAATACAGACAAAAGAAATCACATGATAGGAGTTGTCAGGTACATGAAATAGCAATAAAAATGTATGGTCGATGATGTAAGTGAGGTTCGTTATGTACCCGTTGTAAACGTCGCTCCATATACTGAAACTTATATTTTATTACAGCGTTCATATCAGTTCATTAAATAGCAAATTCCTCAGAACAGGCAATACCATTTTTATGTCATTCATAGCAATTTTGTACAAATCTAAGCCTGGCACTTAAGGTAAATTTACTGACATGAAAAGCTCGGACACAAAATCCATATTTTACAACTTTTCAGTTCACGTTCATGTCGAAATTATCCTCTCTGTATATTAACAAACAAGAACAAACACACAGCAAACTCTCACCCTAGAGAAGAATTTTTTACACTTTGAAGGAAATAAGAGTGACTGTGTCGTCAGAGATTGAAACACCGGCGAAATCCTTTCAAAGTTCAATAATGGGCAAATAATTGACTGTTGCCATCCTTCATAGAAACAGACTGGGATGTCGGACATTTAGTACGTAAAGTGAGAGACGCCTGGCAGTCCTGTCTAGGATACTGCTGTAACTGACAATAATAATAATTCATCACAAAGGGACCCTCATTGTGTCAAGGTCAGGAATCTCCCATAGAAATGATGACCGACTGAACCTTGCATGCGCCTGCCCTACTCCTAAAGAGAAACTATTTCACATTATTTACTTCACTTCATTACCTTTAGATGATCCTGATCGTTCTCGCTCAGTCTACCTCTGTTCTTAGCTACTGCCCTTGGAGCCTCGGGTTCAATCCCCCACTCTCTTACAGATGTAAGACTAACAGAGTCTGGTATGTAGTTGAAGTTAATGTAACCACCTGGAATGAGCAGCACGATAGGAAACGACTGTACTTGACTATCACCATCACTGCGTCCACTCATCACTTCAGAACACGTTGACATCTACAAGTCTCTCATGGTCGTCTGGTGGTCAACAGCACTTTGCACAATTGAAACCCCCTGTATTGATCCAGTTACCCTTTTCACGCTGCTTAGAGCGAAACCGTATTTTTGTGATTCTCTGCTGGTCAGTCCTTTTCGTTTTCAACTCGTGTAGACCATGATAGTTTCTCGGCTCGTGGCTGCGTTCTTAAGCAGAAACTCTCTCTTTACCTGTTCATTCAACACGTTGGTTTTTCACCCACTCTTGTGGGTACGGAGATAAAACACTAGACAGGCGACTACAAGGTGTTCCCAACTGGAAGTACCGGAGTGGTGCAAGCTCAAACCAGCGAAGTTTTCGTCCGCGGACCTTCTCAGTAACTGGTGCCACGTCAAAACTCTGCACGGCTATGTAGGGCCAACTGCGTGGGGAAAAAGCCGCTCATCCATCTTTGTAATATCCGTGCCTTGTCACTTCACGCAGGAGACTAGTCAGTCAGTTAAATACATTTTACACAATATTATTCGGCCACCCTGTCTCAATATGTAGACCACCGAGAAAATGATCTTAGTACCCGGGAGAATTCCCACGCCTACTCTTCGACTAGTCACAAAACAGTATATGAGGCTGTGCCAAAGATTTAGCTGTTTACTTCTATCCTCCTTCCATATTGTTTCTTGAACACGCCTCAATTACCTCCAAACACTTCCTGTCTTTGTGCCGACGGTGACTGTCACAAACCTGTACTCCTTTCTTCCTTATTCTCCTTATTGCTTAGCCCTTGAGTTCTTATCATTGCAGTCGGGATCTGTTGCAACGAGCCGCTTGTTGGATACTCTCTAGCTTTATTCCGCGTCCCTGTATCCTCTTCCTTCTATCCGATACAGTCATGTTTTCAGCCGGAAATTCAAGGAAGCAGTGGATGGACAGAGTACTTCATAAGACCTTCGAAGAAGAGTAAGAAGAAAAAGCGTTTGCGGATTGGGGAACAGATGTCTGATAATGTGGTAAGTTACCTGGGAAACAAGACAGCGCAGCAGTCGAAGTTAGCAGGTCTCTAGGATGAATGATAGGAGAATTCAGGCAGCTTAGATTAGATTTTTCAGAAACACGGTTGGAAATGCAAGACGAGAATATTGGTAATGATGAGGGACGTGGTTCAAATTGGATGCACGTCAAAATCGAGATGTACCGAGTCGAGTCGTGTCGTATGGCCAGAGGAATGTTTAAATTCCAGTAGAATATCAAAGAAATATGTAAAAATTTCACATGAAAGAACGAATAGCAGCTGGACCACCAAAATTGACATGGCAAGGAGCAACATCGAGGGAAATGTGAGAGACGGAGACAGCGTTGAAGAAGGAGCAGGAGAAAACGAAGAGGAAGAGGGATTAAAAAGCCAGAAATTGGTGGGAGTGATTCATTCATTTTAGAAACGATAAGAATTGAATACTAATGGGAAAGGGACTGTATAGAGCAGCTAGGAATATGTAAAAGAATAGTTCTAAGGTTTAATGATACTGAAAAGCGACAAAATGTCAGTAGCGGAATTTTGTATTGTAATTGGGACAATGAGGGTAAATATGGATAATATTACGAATAATGAAATGAGCATAATATGGTGTTAAATAGACAAAATAGAGATGAAAATAAATGTTTACTATGTTCTGAAGAAATGGGATGAGCACACCTTATAAAAGATAAGGGAAGTAATGAAGAGGATATGAGAAAAATTGGTAACCATTTCAGGTGTGTACGATTGTAACGTTATTGTACAGAGAGTGGATGCATCCGGGAAGAACTGAAAAATTATTCATCATTATTAGGGGAGTGTGGAGTAGTAAAGTCATGGAAGGAAGAGAAGTTATACATGCTTGTTACTAATAGAAATGTACTTAAGGCAACTAGAAAATATAACTTCTTTGAAGAGTAGAGCAGTTAGGCTCGTAGGTTATATAATTAGTTTATCGTCGTAGTTCTATTTGTCTGCATGTTTTTTTCTTTCGAGAGTCAATATTAATATTCATATCTAGAGTCGGACATATGGAGGGACTGAGGATAACTGCTGTGATGACCACTTTGGGGCGGGTGTCGTTTTCTAGATAGCATGTCCGAGTAGTTTCATTTCGCAATAATACTTCTAACACACCTTTCAGGCCATTCTTTCTCTGTTCAATTTCTAAATTACTTACAAATATTAAATTTTGATTCACATTTTCCGGACGTGTTATTCTTTATTTGTGATTTTAGTGCATGTTTTCCAATTATACTATATTCAGTTTTGTAAACTGCATGTATCGAAAATTAAGATTATAATTATCAACACCTTCTCTCGGATGTATGGTTCCCGAAATTATGCGAGATGGGTATTATCTTAAATCTCATCTTAACAAAATGGTGGAGACCTTTTCAATAACCCATCAGTGCAAATATATTTAGCCTTCTTTATTTGATTGAACAATAAAGAATACTGCAGTTAGGAACAATCATGTTGAATTTTATTTACCGAATATCATATAGATAGAAAAAAATATTCATACATGGATTTTATTACCATTCATTGATACCAACATTTTACATTTGAACTCTTCACATCAGCTGAACATGCGTCATTTTGTCGATTCACAGCACGTTTCTTCTTTCTTGTCAGATAGTGGGTAGAACTTCTTCTAAGTCCATATCACCAAATACGATGAGGGTGTCTTGCCTCCTTGACTCAACCCAGGAAGCTTTCGTAGAGGTGATGGCCCCTCCCCGCCATCACCCGTGGCGACCATCCAGTAAGTCGATGCGCTTTGTCGCCCCCGGAATCCTTTCGGACGCGCACCTCATCCCGCGTATTTGTTAATATCCCCGAAGTGTCAGTCGTTTCCGACACTCGGGACTGAATCCCCAAACAGAGAAAACCCCTGTTCTGAGGAGCAGTACCTCGTGTCGAGTTCGACTGTCACCCCGACGATATTAAGAAGTACAGCGGGGGAGTACCAGCTGCGATCGCAACAGGCTTCCCCGTAGTGATGGCCCCTCCCCGCCATCACCCGTGGCAACCATCCAGAGAGTCAGCACGCTTGATTGCCCCCGGAATCCTTACGGACGCGTGCTGGGTGAACGGGGAATGGCGAAATCTTTCTTAGCCTTCTTATATTAACTGAATGCGGACTGCACAGTAAACGACCTGTTCAACAATAGTATGCTTCTATCGTGTCTTATTGTTGACTGGGCACCGATTGTGTTGCGACTATGGAGCAGAATGAAGGCTTCTCCCAATCCCATCATTTCCTACCAGATCTTAAAATTATGTTACATTAAGGAGAGTCCTGGAGATGGTGCATCACGTTCATCATGTTCAGTGATTACTATGTGTCACTTTCTCATAAAATATTAATACGTTTTTGTAAACACAATGAGATTATACGTTTCCTTAGAAACAATTCTGACATGTCAAGCTTCCAAAAACTGAACCGTAAAATCATTTCCGATTATACAGAGCACTTCTTTTGTGATATACAGGCCGTATCTACCCGAGAGTCCACATGCATGTCCCAAGAAATCTAAATACTACCTTACAAGCTACATAAAATCTTTCCCTCTCACCGTATATCAAGGAATCATAAATAACATGTTCATTTTAAAGTACTTTAACGTAATATGTGCAGGCTTGATTTCTCGCTTATTACGTTTAATTACAATAGTCATTCAGCAGCCGTAAATTATTCCATTCCTTCCGGTAAGAACCTATGGATCTTATACAAGAACATGCGACCCCCAGGGCTCTTAACTTGGGAGCGTGGGTTGGTGACCAGGGGGCCTTAGCTGAGTCTTGACATTGATTCCAGACTCGTCGATTTCATCATTCGTATCCGACCTCCCTTCGTTATCTCTTTTCCTTTCCGAACCCGAGGCTATTATTTTTCCGAGGGCTATGGAGACATTCATTTTCGCGCCCTTCGTGGACTTGGTCTTTCTTTGGCCGATACCTTCATTTTTCGATCTGCCGGATACTTCCCATCCTCGTGTGGGTTTGGGCGCTAGAATGACACGAACGGTATCCTCTTCCTTCGTAAAAGGCGACTAAATGGGCCCCTAGGGCTCTGAACTTTGAAGCGTGGGTTTACGACCACGGGGTCCTTAGCTGGGTCCTGGCATTGATTCCAGCCTCCTCGATTTGATCATTCCTATCCGACCTCCCTTGGTCAACTCTTTTCTTTTCCGAACCCGACGCTATTAGGTTTCCGAATTTGGAGCCTTTCAATTTCGCGCCCTTCGTGGACCTTGTCTTTCCTTGGCCGATACCTTCATTTTCCGAAGTGGCGGATCCCGTCCATCTTCTCTCCCCGATTAGTGTGATACCGAGGATCATTGCCTAGTTGTACTTCCTCTTAAAACAATAGTCACCACCACAACAACATGAAAGTAATTAACATCGTCACGTTTTTGTTCCATTCTTTGTTATGGTAGAGCTACTACTCTTCAAGATCTACACGAAAGATTGTATGTGGGGTTGTTTATATATTTGCGTTTTTAAGCCTTTAATTTAGCAGGTTTTTGCGTTTATACATTTTTGAATGAGCATCTTATAGTGTTCTGAAATCCGACTCGTTGTCTGAATGGTCAGCGTACTGGCCTTCGGTTCAGAGGGTCCCGGGTTCGATTCCCGGCCGGGTCGGGGATTTTAACCTTCATTGGTTAATACCAATGACCCGGGGGCTGGGTGTTTGTGCCGTCTCCAACATCCCTGCAACTCACACACCACACATAACACTATCCTCCATCACACTAACACGCAGTTACTTACGCATGGCAGATGCCGCCCAGCCTCTTCGGACGGTCTTCCTTACAAGGGCTGCACTCGGCTAGAAATAGCCACACGAAATTATTATTAGTATTCTGAAGAAAGACAGAAAATGTTAGTTCATTCATCAAAAGGTATAATATTAACGTGATACTAAAAATCGTATTTGCACACAGCTGACAGTAAAATAAGAAAGAATAAAGTGTAGTAGAATTGTACATTCATTTTAAATTGATATAGACTAAAGCATAACACAAGGAAAAACAAATTTATAATTTACTAGCGAATGTTCCCGTGCTTCGCTACGGTATTCTATATTGTTTAAGGATTTATACGTTAATTGCTGTACACGCAGTGCGAAGATTTTATTGAATTGCATGTCTCTAAGCGTTATCCGAGAAAAACCACGAGGACGACCGCATACGTTGCTTCCGATGTACGGTCTATTCTGTGATTTTTAAATCGTATGCATATATATGCCTGCTCCTGGGTGAGTATACTCTAAATATGATGTTTAGTCGAGATCTATCCAGCTGTTTCGCCATGATGGTGGAACGGGTGGACGGACGGACAAAGAGACACGAAAGCTAAAATCTACTGATATGGTCTTGAGTTGACCTAAAACGGATAAATATGTGAATAATTGGTAAAATAAACGAAATTACTGACAGCTTTACTTATACACATATAGAAACCAAACGCAACTGATAAAGCTAGTTTAAATAACAGATCTTCCCTTGATGTACGGTAACACAGCAAAATAATTCCAATGTTTTGCTATAGCTGTGGTGTAAAGTTTCCTCCCCCTTCTGTTTTTGCAATTTTTAATGTATACAGTGGTATATTGAGACATTTCAATACTTACAACTAATTTAATACAGTAAATGAAGGCGAGAAAGACAAAAAAAGGTATTTGCAAGATTTATTAACCATGGAAATATACACTATAAACAATTATCGTTGATTAATCGAGTGACATACGACATACAGTTTTACTTTAAACACGCTGATTAATATTGAGTAGATATTTTTTTATCTATATAGGCTAGGTAATTGTGAACGTCATTTCAACACTAGGAAAAAGTATTTCAGAAATCGCAACTTATTAGATTGTAAAATTTCTAAAACCATTTGTTACAGCGTCACCGCCGTACGTTCTACTTGTAAGTGTCCCACATGCAATAGTGGTGAATGGGTTGCCTGATATACGATTTTCACAGGGGTATTATTGCCCGGAGCTTACTTACACGGAGTATGGAGAGATAACAACCGAGAGGCCGCTCGCGGAATGCTCCTCAGCGCTACTCGTCAAATGCGCCCCCTAGCGTGAGTTAGCCTCGTTTCTGACCGCTCAGTATAAGGCAGGTATTTTGTACAACTCGGCAATGACTGGTGTGTTCAGCAACGAAGATCACACAGACATCATGTTAACCTATGGTGAATCTGTCTCCAAATACCCACAGCCTTCTATACACGTATTTCGTTGAACAGAGTTGCAATTAAGAGCTGATGGATCGTTCAAGGCACATACCAAATACAGGCTACATTTGCGTTACTGGAATGTCCATACGTGTGTAAATTAATGAGTTATTTTTATTTTTGTACATCTTCAGCGAATTTACAAATGAATCCTGTTACAGAACGTGTGTGGTAAGATGATTGCTATTTGTTTCACATCCGAAATACAGCACGCTGTAGCGCTCCTTTGTGAACCTGTGATTAGGCATCCCATTCGTCACTAATGCATGGGGGACACTTGTAAGTAGATAGTACGTGTTTGGCGGGCCACCTGGTATAACAAGTGGTTTTAGGAATTTTACTTTCTTGCCTTCTTAGACTGCTTACCCTTCAGCGTTGGTTTTTCCCTCGGACTCAACGAGAGATCCCACCTATACCGCCTCAAAGGCAGTGTCCTGGAGCTTCAGACACCGGGTCGGGGATACAACTGGGGAGGATGACCAGTACCTCGGCCAGACGTCCTCACCTGCAAAGTTGAATAGGGGCCTTGCGGGGGGTGGGAAGATTGGATGGGATGGACAAGGAAAAGGGAAGGAAGCCGCCGTGGCCTTAATTTAGGTACCAGCCCGGCATTTGCCTGGAGGAGAAATGTGAAACAACGGAAATCCACTTCCAGGATGGCTGACGTGGGAATCGAACCCACCTCTACTGAGTTGACGCCCCGAGGCCGTGTGGACCCCGTTTCAGCACTCGTACCACTTTTCAAATTTCGTGGCAGAGCAGGGAATCGAACCCGGGCCTCCGAAGGAGGGGGACAGCTAATCACACTAACCACTACACCACAGAGACGGACTAGGAATTTTACAATCTATTGAATTTCTGTTTCTTAAATATTTTTCCTAGTGTTTATGTATATTAATAGAAGAATTTCACTATTACCTTGTTAATATACAAGTACCTTTTTCTTTCTTTCTTAATCTCTTTACCCTACAGGGTTGGCTCCTCCCTCAGACTCAGCAAGGGATCCCACGTGTACCGCCTTAAGGGCAGTGTCCTGGAGCTTCATACTCTGTGTCGGGAGATACAACTGGGGAGTATGACCAAAACCTCGCTCAGGCGGCCTCACCTGCTATGCTGAACAGGGGCATTGCGGGGAGATGGGAAGATTCGAACGGATAGACAAGGAAGGAAGCGGCCGTGCCCTTAAGTTATGTACTAACCCGGCATTTGCTGAAGGAGACGTGGGAAACCACGGAAAATCACTCTCAGGATAGCTGAGGTCCACCTCTACTAAGTTGACCTCCCGAGGCTGACTTGACACCGTTCCAGCCCTCGTACCACTTTTCAAATTTCGTGGCAGAGCCGGGAATCGAACCGAGGCCTCCGGGTCTGGCAGGTAAACACACAAACTACGACACCACAGAGGCGGACTAGGAATTTTACAATCTTAGTAAATTTCTGTTTCTTAAATATTTTTTCCTAAGTATATTTATAAGAGAACTAGCAAGATACCCGTGCTTCGCTACGGTATTATACTGAAATTTATAATTGAATGCTTATTGTTTTAGATATATAATCCTCCGAAATTCGCGATCTGAATCGTTTTCTGCGAGAATCCGCCAAAATTCGCGATCTGACTCGTTTTCTAATAGCTTACGGTAAGTTTCCTCCCATTTTTCAATCTTTCTTTCCAACAATCGATTTCGTACTTCCCGGGCTAGGTCCACGTATTCCACCCGGTCAGCTGGGTCCCTAAATCTTTGCCATCTTTTCCTATAAGCATTTTTAATATGGAACAAATCCTTCAGGAGATCCAGCGTGGTGTCGTCTTGAGTGCCTTGGCGGTACTGAACCCGGAGCCGGACTGCATTCTTAGTCATTACCCGTCCAGGACCCGTTTCAAGCGCGGTCCGCACATTTCACGACGGTCCAGAACATTATTATTATTATAGATGTTCTGGACTCTACAGCAAGATGCAAGACCACTACTTGGAGGTGAATTACATCTTCTGCCATTATCATTGTTGGCAATGTGACCAGCACCGTTGTCGCGCGTAGGAAAGTGAGCGGGATTTATGGCGTTACGAATGACATACTTCCGTGCATTATTGGCCTTATTATAGAGGTGAACATTTTGACGGGAAATCTCATTCCTATTGTTTATTTCAAATGTGTTTAAATTTTTATTTATATGTCAGGAGAATCTACTGTATTCTAAGAACGTTCTCCGAAGGAAAAGATGGCTGTTGAAAACGAACCCTGGAAAGATTAAAAATGATCGATTTATGATCAGAATAAGTACATCGAAAATCTACAGCCTGACAGGGTCAGGAATGGAGTGAATAAAGCCCCATCTAGCGGCACAATGATCGATGAATGATAAATGAAATGAAATATTGGACAGTGTTGCTGGAATGAATGATGACAGGGAAAACCGGAGTATCCGGAGAAAAACCTGTCCCGCCTCCGTTTCGTCCAGCACGAATGTCCCATGGAGTGACCGGGATTTGAACTGTTACGGAGAGTGTTGACACATTTAAACAGATATGTACTTTCGAGTGCTTGCAGCAATCACTAAGCATAAACCGACCAAGTTCGACGTAAAGTAAGCAAAGGGACTCAAGAAATACTTGCCGGTGCGGGGAGGAAGAGGACTCAGCAGGGCAATGCGCAGGGAAGGGCGTAAAGTGAGGTAACGCCAATATTGAAATGTCGTGTCTAGAATAACCAGTTAGCAGTGATCACATCCCAAATCAAGTGGTAATTTCAATTATGAGGCCTTTCCCCAGAGGAACTATCGCGGTAGGGACACGTGGAAAAAGGGGGGGGGGAAGGAGAACACTCAAGAAAACTCCCACAAGCACAGGTTTCAAAAAATGAACACATATATTAAAACAACTCCAAGAAATAACAATTGTTTACACTATAAGAATGAGAACTTCGACCATTTGATACACCATTAAAGTGGGAAATTGTACAAATTATCAACAGGTTTTCTCTCCCTTTTTTTTGTTTAGTGTACGTTTTTTAAAGGGGTAATCACCAAACCACAATATAGCTTGGGGGGGGGGGCGCCAAGCACGAAACCAGAATAAAATTTTATACCAATGTACACGCGAATGCCACAAAAGTAGCAAGGAATTATGGAAACAGGAACAAGAAAATTAACATTAGTTAAAAGGAATTTTTCCAGTGCTCACAAAGGCACGTGATAAAAGAACAGGCTATCCCCCTAAAACTAAGGCACACCTTTTTTCTTTTTAAAACAAGTAGACACCAGAATAATCAAAAGGCACACGCCAGATGAAGTGTAAAAATTTAGCAGAGCACCAAGCTACAAATTTATTAATATGTTACTAGAGGTACGAAAGGTAGACGAAAAGAAGGAAAAATCGGGAAAGAGATTCAAGCAGGGAAAGGGGATTGACCAGGGTACGATGTCCGCTCCAAACGAGAGAAAAAGTTCCAGTACAACTGTTCAAAACTTGAAGCCCAGCACGCTTCCTCCTTCATATTTCCATCATAAAGTCAAAGTCAATAATTTGGCACCGTGAAATTTCGCTGTGTCCTGAAGGGACGATAGTTCAATATCGGAGCGTTATTCAAGCCCATATGATAAATGAGAGGGCGAAATTAAAATGAATGGTAAATAATTACAGTAAAAGTCTGCTCACCCAACACGTAACGGAGAACCAAGTAAAGTCCAAATGCACTCGGACCAGCCGGTGCAGGGCTTGAGCTCCACTGCCGATTACAACACCAAGTCACACCTGATCGCCGGACAGGAGAAAGCGGCGAGTATATATACACGGAGCGAAGCGAGCTCGAGAACACACTAGAACCAGGTGACGTCACGGAGATTGCGCGTGGCGGTGTAGCAGCTGAAGCAGTGGTGAAACAGCATAGCAAGCAGAAGGTTCATAGAGCAGCGCAATATAGTGTGCACTAAATCAAGACGGAGAAGCAGCCATAAGGTAGGCGAAGTTGAGCTCGTAACATACTCCCACCACCAGGAGAAATCCGAAGGATTGGTGTCCAAGGTTGACGAGACGCCAAATGAGAGCAGAAGATGGTGAAAGCAGTACCGGTGGTCCAAATCGATACGGACGAAGATGAAGAGTGGCGGAGATCCAACTGCGGCGAAAACGATGACAGGCAAAAGGGTAGAACCGACGAAAACATGAAGATAGTAGAAGCACCAGGTCCCAGGAAGTCTGAAGGAAGCGCGGTCTCAGGGCCAGACAGGAAGACGCAGCATCATAGGAAAGAAGAAATAAAGAGAATAAGTCACCAAAAAAATAAGATGAGAAAAAGAGGGAAAAGGACGGGGGGAAAGGAGAGAGCAAGAAAACAAACAGGATGATTTAAATGATCAAACCAAATTATCTAGTGCCCTGCATAACAATATGACAGTAAAAAAAAATTTTCTATATTTATCAATAATATACCCCAAAGGGATAACAAGACAAAACTTAGTTAAAAGAGGGGGAGGATCAGGCATGAAATTTTCGGCAGTGGGAGAAGAGCTGGGTGAGCAGAGACAAGGGGAAAAAAATTGTTTGTTAAGAAATATGAAGGAAGGAGAGTAATGGACAGCAAACTAATATCGTAAAACCAAGAAAATACAAAAGGAATAAAAGAACCGATCAATACCCCTCTCCCGCCCCACAGGAAAAAAAGGGGAACGTAGGGATTAGGTATGGAAGGGCTTTAGTCGAGAAAAATGAGCCTTTCGGAGATCAGTAGGGGATTCCACAGACTGAAGCTGAACAGTATTGGGCGAGGGAAAAGAAAGAATACGAAAGGGACCCAGCCAACGAGGGGAGAGTTTAGCCGAAATATTCTGAGGTGCAGAGCTAAATGGATGATTTTTAAGAAGAACTAAATCAAACAATTTAAATTTAGAAGGTAAGGCACGAGAATTACACAGATTTTTATGAACTTTACTGGCCTGAAGGAGCTTTTGATAAGCGGAATACAATTGGGAGTGATTAAGACGATCGGAGTGTGCATCCAAAAGCGAGGGGAGATCCCACGTAAGGGCAAGGGGGTTATTCAACTCACGGCCAAGAAAGAGTTTAGCCGGTGTACAACCAGTAGAAGAATTGATGGTGGAGTTGAGGGCGAGCACAAAAGAAGGGAGTTCAGTATCCCATGATTTCAGGTTATGGGAGTGAAAAATAGATAGAAATGTTTTAAGGTTACGGTGGTAGCGTTCGACGGTATTTGCCTGAGGATGATAGGGGGAAGTACAAACCTTTTTTATGCCAAGAGAAAAACAAAAATTATAGAACTGTCTAGAGGTGAAAATCGAAGCATTATCAGAAATGAGAACTTTAGGGAGGCCAATGATAGGAAAAATGTAATTGAACAAAAGATTAATAACAATTTGTGAAGAGATATTTCTCAAAGGACGAACAATAAGAAATTTAGAAAACCCATCTAACAGAGTAAAGATGTATGAATTGGACTTAGAGGATTTAACAATAGGCCCAACAATGTCAATGTAATACTTTTCAGACGAGTAAGTGGCGGGAGAAGCGGCATAGGAGCCGTAAGGAAGGTGATTTAACGGTTTATGTTTCTGACAAGAAGGGCAAGATCGAACCCACGAAAAAATGTCTTTACGCATCTGCGGCCAAAAAAATTGGGAGGCAAGGCGAGCGTAGGTCTTAGCTCTCCCAAAGTGGCCGCCGATAGGCGAATCATGAAAATATTGAAATACCATAGACCGGAGAGTGGAAGGAAGAACCAGACGAGGAGTAGCCTTAGGAGTAGGTTTAAAAAGAAGGAGTTGGTGGTGGACCCGAAAAGGGCCAGAATAATCAGGAGAAGTAATTTCTTGGGAAATTTGTTGACAGTAAGGGTCATGCTGTTGATGGTGCAAGCAAGATTGAAAAGAGAGGGGAAAGTTAGTTAAGGAAGAGACGGAAATAACAGAGTTAATAGGAAGGGAATCAAGTTCGGAAGGTTGAAGCTGATGGTCATCAAAGAGACGAGAAAGAGCATCGGCGACAGAGTTATTATAACCGGAAACGAATTTTAAAGAGAACCTGAAACGAGACAGGCGGAGTAACCAACGACCAGTACGACCAATTTTGGGGGCATTATTTAAGAGCCAAGAAAGGGCCTGGTTATCAGTGCTGACAATAAACTCGCGATGGTCGAGATATTCAGAAAAGTGTTCTATTGAGAGAATAAGAGCCAAGGCTTCCTTTTCGTAAGTAGAATACTTTTGTTCAGCAGGGGATAACAGGCGACTAAAGTAGGCCACGGGGAGCGTACGGTCATTAATAGTTTGTTGAAGGACAGCACCAATGGCAATGTCTGAGGCATCGGTAGATAATTCAAAGGTAAAATTAAAATCAGGAATTTGTAAGAGGGGAGCATGAGATAGTTTCGATTTAAGAAGATCAAAGGCCATTTGTTGCTGAGGGGACCAGTGAAATTTGACCCCTTTTCTTTTGAGTTTATTCAATGGATCAGCAATAGATGAAAAATTAGGGATGTATTTGGCATAGAAGCCAACCATTCCCAAAAAGGAACGTAAATGTTTCAAGTTCGTAGGAGGGGGTATCTTATTAATGGCAGAGACACGATCAGGATCAACAGCAATGCCATCAGAACTCAATATGTGGCCAAGAAATTTAATCGAAGTTTGGGCGATCAAAACTTTAGAAGGATTAACGGTGAGGCCGACATTGCGAAGACGAGTAAGGACTTCGCGTACATGAGACAAATGTGAATCAAAATCCGGAGAAAAAACTAAGATATCATCAACAAAAGGAAAAAGATACTTATACTTAATGTCAGCAAAAAGGGAGTCAACAAAGCGCTGCATTATTTGGGAGCCAAGATTAAGGCCAAAGGGAACTTTTTTAAATTGATAGAGCCCAGTAGGAGTAATGAATGCCGTATACCGAGAACTGAGATCATCTAAGGGAAGTTGATTGTAAGCAGAATTGAGGTCGAAAATTGAAAAAAATTTGGAACCGGAAAAATGTTGGAATGCCGAATTTAATTTAGGCATCGGATAGGAGTCATAGACGATTTTCTCATTAAGCTTCCTATAATCCACAATAAATCTCGCAGAACCATCAGGCTTGGCGACCACAAAGGCAGGTGAAGCATAATCGGAAGATGATGGAATAATAGTATTATCTTTAAGCATTGTTTGAATCAATTGATTTAAAGTGTTCATCCGAGGAGGGCTAAGAAAATAGGGAGAAGAACGGACAGGGGTAGAATCCACTAGATCAATATGTGCAAAAAAATTCTTAACCGTGCCCAATTTAGGGGTAATAACGTCAGAGAACTCAGTGAGCAAAGCTTGAACCTGGTTAGAATGAATAGAGTTAATAGCAGGAAGTAGAGAATGTGAACGAGAGGGAAAATCAGAGATATTAATCAACGGAACAGACTTGTGTGAAAAGGAAAAAGAAACTTTGGACTGGGCAGAGTCAAGAAGAAGACCAGTATGTGAAAAGAAATCATAACCTAAGATAACCGGGAAGGACAAGTCCTCCACAATCTGAAAAGTGAAAGGCCAAGAAAGGTGCTGGAGTTTAATATGTAACAAGATACTACCCAAAATTTTTAAGGGTTGATTAGAGACTGAAAGACATCGAAGGGGAGATGGAAGATATTGCAGATGAGGATTATTGTGAAGTAAATCGCTATAAAATCGGGAACTAATGAGTGACACTGTCGCCCCAGAATCTAGGAGCGCAACAGAAGGAAAGTTATTAACTGTGAGCATAACATGACAACTCGGGGGTGAGAGAGAAATAGAATTATGAAGGGATTGGGAAGATGGGGATACGGAGGTAAGCTGGGAGGAATGAGGCAGATTTTCCCTATGTGAACGCCTACTGCCTAAGGACGCGGGTGGAAGGCGTTTCCCGAAGGCAAATTAGTACATTGACGGGCAATATGGCCCGGTAATTTACAACGATAACAGGTTATAGGAGGACGGACACTAAGGGTAGGTACGGCAGACAAAGAAGAACGTAAAGGAGGAGCAGGGATCGGTGGGGGAGAGACGGAAGCATAGTAGGAACGATCCCCTAGAGAATGTATCATATGTTGTTGAGCAAGATTGTAGAGTTGAAAAAGGGAGACGGGGGGGTAAGAACATTAAAAAGCATGCGGAATGATGGAGCGGCATAAAACTGAATAATAGATATCAGTTCGGAAGTATTATATGAAACATTCAAAACGTCACTGTAAGTGATGATAGAGTCCAAATAGTCGTGCGCAGGTTCATTGGGTAGCTGGTGGCGTCTGATGAACTCTGTACTTAGTTTGTAACGGACTTCTAGGGGCAAGAAATAATTGTGTATCGCATGTCTCAATTCATACCAATTTGAAAAATTCGACATATTATCCAACCAAAAGGTGGAGAAAAAACCCGTAGTTTTGGTGGATAAGAGACCAATTAATTGGGGAAAGGAGGCAACTTTTATATTTAAGAACTTACGAACTGAAAACAGCCAAATGGTAAGATTACGGGGATCTGTTGCGGATAATTGGGGAACTTGTAATAACGACTGCGTAATGATTTGTACATTAAGTGCATTATCAACAGAGGGGGTAGTAGGTACTGGGGGTTGAGAATAAGGAGGGGGCGACGGGACCATGTGATGTAGTAAAACGGAAGGTTTAGTATCATCAGATTGCAAATGAGGTGTATGGGTTGAGGAAGACGGATATAGGGAAGGAGAAGATGGGGTAGACGAAAAAGAAATTAGATTCGGCACAGGAGGGTTAGGTAATGATAAATTTGGTGTTAGCGGAGAAGATAGTACGGAAGAGTCATCCCCTAAAGGGAAATTATCGGAAAAACAAGCCATGAATGAAAGCACACAAAGGAATGAAGCAGTCAAAATAGAAAGTACTCTGCTACCATTTTTGTTACGGAGAGTGTTGACACATTTAAACAGATATGTACTTTCGAGTGCTTGCAGCAATCACTAAGCATAAACCGACCAAGTTCGACGTAAAGTAAGCAAAGGGACTCAAGAAATACTTGCCGGTGCGGGGAGGAAGAGGACTCAGCAGGGCAATGCGCAGGGAAGGGCGTAAAGTGAGGTAACGCCAATATTGAAATGTCGTGTCTAGAATAACCAGTTAGCAGTGATCACATCCCAAATCAAGTGGTAATTTCAATTATGAGGCCTTTCCCCAGAGGAACTATCGCGGTAGGGACACGTGGAAAAAGGGGCTCAAGAAAACTCCCACAAGCACAGGTTTCAAAAAATGAACACATATATTAAAACAACTCCAAGAAATAACAATTGTTTACACTATAAGAATGAGAACTTCGACCATTTGATACACCATTAAAGTGGGAAATTGTACAAATTATCAACAGGTTTTCTCTCCCTTTTTTTTTTGTTTAGTGTACGTATTTTAAAGGGGTAATCACCAAACCACAATATAGCTTGGGGGGGGGGGCGCCAAGCACGAAACCAGAATAAAATTTTATACCAATGTACACGCGAATGCCACAAAAGTAGCAAGGAATTATGGAAACAGGAACAAGAAAATTAACATTAGTTAAAAGGAATTTTTCCAGTGCTCACAAAGGCACGTGATAAAAGAACAGGCTATCCCCCTAAAACTAAGGCACACCTTTTTTCTTTTTAAAACAAGTAGACACCAGAATAATCAAAAAGCACACACCAGATGAAGTGTAAAAATTTAGCAGAGCACCAAGCTACAAATTTATTAATATGTTACTAGAGGTACGAAAGGTAGACGAAAAGAAGGAAAAATCGGGAAAGAGATTCAAGCAGGGAAAGGGGATTGACCAGGGTACGATGTCCGCTCCAAACGAGAGAAAAAGTTCCAGTACAACTGTTCAAAACTTGAAGCCCAGCACGCTTCCTCCTTCATATTTCCATCATAAAGTCAAAGTCAATAATTTGGCACCGTGAAATTTCGCTGTGTCCTGAAGGGACGATAGTTCAATATCGGAGCGTTATTCAAGCCCATATGATAAATGAGAGGGCGAAATTAAAATGAATGGTAAATAATTACAGTAAAAGTCTGCTCACCCAACACGTAACGGAGAACCAAGTAAAGTCCAAATGCACTCGGACCAGCCGGTGCAGGGCTTGAGCTCCCACTGCCGATTACAACACCAAGTCACACCTGATCGCCGGACAGGAGAAAGCGGCGAGTATATATACACGGAGCGAAGCGAGCTCGAGAACACACTAGAACCAGGTGACGTCACGGAGATTGCGCGTGGCGGTGTAGCAGCTGAAGCAGTGGTGAAACAGCATAGCAAGCAGAAGGTTCATAGAGCAGCGCAATATAGTGTGCACTAAATCAAGACGGAGAAGCAGCCATAAGGTAGGCGAAGTTGAGCTCGTAACAGAACCACGGGACCCAGCTGTGAGAGGCCGGCACGCTGCCATCTGGGCAACGAAGGCTCCTTATAAGTACATTATGAACAGTAAAATCAATTGGTCTCACCTCCTTTTACACCCCACTGCCGTTAAATGTTTTTACCCCCCCCCCCTCCAAAAAAGAAGGCCTGTTTCTTTATGTTTGAAGGAGATTCCAAACACCAATGTTCACGTCCATTACCTTCAGTTTTGAGATATAAGTATCCCCATAAACGTAATTCACTTTTTCACTTAATTTCACACTCCCCTCCACCCTAAGTGAATTTTCCCGCAAAAAAATACTTGTTTCTTTAATAGTAAAAGATCTTCTAAATACCAATTATTACGACTCTAACTTCTTCAATTTTGGATGTATGTGTCTTCGTGAAAGGAATTCAACTCCTTTTCACTCCCGCCCCCCCCCCCAAGATGGTTCCCCCCCAAAAAACGCATTTTTCTTTGTTTTCAAAGGATATACAAATACCAATTGTCACGTCTGTAACAACTTTAGTTTTTATTAGTTGTATGTATTCTCATAGAATTAAGTCAATTAATTTATCAATTCTTTCACCTCCTACCGAGCTCGATAGCTGCAGTCGCTTAAGTGCGGCCAGTATCCAGTATTCGGGAGATAGTAGGTTCGACCCCCACTGTCGGCAGCCCTGAAGATGGTTTTCCGTGATTTCCCATTTTTACACCAGGCAAATGCTGGGGCTGTACCTTAATTAAGGCCACGGCCGCTTCCTTCCCACTCCCAGTCCTTCCCTGTCCCATCGCCGCCATAAGACCTATATGTGTCGATGCGACGTAAAGCAACTAGCAAAAAAAAAAAAAACTTTCACCTCCCTACCCCCCCCCCCGCCGCCTTCATTGAATTTTCCGAGAATACGTGTTTCTTTACTTTTAAAGCAGATTCCAAATTTCAAATTTCACGTCTGTAACATCTTAATTTTTGAGATATCAGTAGCCTAATTAAAATAATTCAACACCACTTTACCGCCCCTCCCCTCCACCCAAGTGGTAATTCCGAAAACTAAAAATACACGTTTCTTTATTTTTAATAGAGATAAAAAATACCATTTTCATTTCTGTAACATGTTAAGTTTTTTGAGATATACTGTAGAAATTCTCATTTTAAAATTTCACCCCTTTTTAGTTCCCCTTAAGTGGAGTTTCCAAAAACAAATCACCTATGTTTCTTTACATTTACAGGAGATTCCAAATAACCACTTTTTACGTCTGTAACATTTTACGTTTCTCAGGTATTCTGTAGATATAGTCTTTCAGAACATTCACCCCAGTTTGTCACTCCTGTTTAACCGCCATTAATTGAATTTTCCAAAAACAAAAAATACGTGTTTCTTTATTTTTAAAGAATATCGCATATACAAATTTTCAGTTCTGTAATATCTTCAGTTTCTGAGATATATATGTATCCTCATTAAAGGCATTCAACCCATTATTCACCCTTTTACACCCCTCCTATTGGGATTTACAGAAAACAAAAAAATACGTGTTCCTTTGTTTTTAAAGGAGATTCTAAATACCAATTTTTACATCTGTAAACTTTTAAAGTTTTGAGATAGAGATACACTCATTTTAAAAATTCATCCCCCCCACATGAATTGGATTTTACAAAAACAGAAAATACGTGTTTATGTATTTTTTAAGGAGATCCCGAACACTAATTTTCAGGTCTGTAATATCTTCAGTTATTGAGATATAAGTATCCACTCTAAAGGCATTCACCCCACTTTTCACCCATTTTCATCCCTCCTTTTGGGATTTTCCGAAAACAAAAAAAAGTGTTTCTTAATTTTTAATGAAGATTCTAAATACCAATTTTTACATCTGTAAACATTAAAAATTTTGAGATATAGATGCACTCATTTAAAAAATTCACCCCCTTTTTCACCCCCTTAGCGACGGAATATCCAAAAATTCTCTCTTAGCGAGCACCTACATCTTAATATGAATATATCCCCAAAATTTCATTTCTTTACGTCCAGTAGTTTTGGCTCGGTGATGATGATGATGATGATGATGATGATGATGATGATGAGTCAGTCAGTCAGTCAGTCAGTCAGTCAGTCAGTCAGTCAGTCAGTCAGTCAGTCAGTCAGTCAGTCAGTCAGTCAGTCAGTCAGTCAGTCAGTCAGTCAGTCAGTCAGTCAGTCAGTCAGTCAGTCAGTCAGTCAGTCAGTCAGTCAGTCAGTCAGTCAGTCAGTCAGTCAGTCAGTCAGTCAGTCAGTCAGTCAGTCAGTCAGTCAGTCAGTCAGTCAGTCAGTCAGTCAGTCAGTCAGTCAGTCAGTCAGTCAGTCAGTCAGTCAGTCAGTCAGTCAGTCAGTCAGTCAGTCAGTCAGTCAGTCAGTCAGTCAGTCAGTCAGTCAGTCAGTCAGTCAGTCAGTCAGTCAGTCAGTCAGTCAGTCAGTCAGTCAGTCAGTCAGTCAGTCAGTCAGTCAGTCAGTCAGTCAGTCAGTCAGTCAGTCAGTCAGTCAGTCAGTCAGTCAGTCAGTCAGTCAGTCAGTCAGTCAGTCAGTCAGTCAGTCAGTCAGTCAGTCAGTCAGTCAGTCAGTCAGTCAGTCAGTCAGTCAGTCAGTCAGTCAGTCAGTCAGTCAGTCAGTCAGTCAGTCAGTCAGTCAGTCAGTCAGTCAGTCAGTCAGTCAGTCAGTCAGTCAGTCAGTCAGTCAGTCAGTCAGTCAGTCAGTCAGTCAGTCAGTCAGTCAGTCAGTCAGTCAGTCAGTCAGTCAGTCAGTCAGTCAGTCAGTCAGTCAGTCAGTCAGTCAGTCAGTCAGTCAGTCAGTCAGTCAGTCAGTCAGTCAGTCAGTCAGTCAGTCAGTCAGTCAGTCAGTCAGTCAGTCAGTCAGTCAGTCAGTCAGTCAGTCAGTCAGTCAGTCAGTCAGTCAGTCAGTCAGTCAGTCAGTCAGTCAGTCAGTCAGTCAGTCAGTCAGTCAGTCAGTCAGTCAGTCAGTCAGTCAGTCAGTCAGTCAGTCAGTCAGTCAGTCAGTCAGTCAGTCAGTCAGTCAGTCAGTCAGTCAGTCAGTCAGTCAGTCAGTCAGTCAGTCAGTCAGTCAGTCAGTCAGTCAGTCAGTCAGTCAGTCAGTCAGTCAGTCAGTCAGTCAGTCAGGACAAGTTATTTTATATATATAGTTTTCACTATTACCTAGTTTATATACAAGTATCTACTGAAAAATTATTCTACGTACTTTAAGTCGTTATGTCGTACGCCACTCGATTAATTAACGACGAGTGTTTGAAGTTTGAAGTGAACTGGGGAGTTCTCCATTATGATTTGAGTTGTTAAAGTGAGTTGAAACCGAAACGAAGGGGCGCAGTTTGGAAAGGAAATAAGACATTTCTATATAAATGACAGTAAACTAAAAGTGAAAGTCAAATTACCTACAAGAGATTTGAACAACTTGAAACGAATTCAGACTTCATAGCCTGAAGAAGTTTATACCTAGGCTGTTCAAAATCTCCGTTAAGTTTCAAATAATCTACTTTTCGGCAAAATGTATGTTTAAACCAAGGAAGAAGGAAAGAGTTATACAATCTAACTACAATGAACGGCTTCAAAATTACATTATCGAGGTTCCTTAAAATCAGGTTTCATATCGTAGACGATTATTATGTTTCTGTATGCAAGGAAGAATTTTTCTAAAGTAGCAGTTTTAGTTAATGTCATCAAACAACAAAGCCTGAACATTTTGAAATGTTAAAAAGCAACAAATACTTATTAGTACAGATCCTGCAGATAGCTATGATGACACTGCACTTCAGCCCTATTGTTAAACACAGTCACAGGTAAATGGCGTTGCAAGAGTAGCCTCTTTGCAAATCCTTTGAAAGCAGTATTCTCTTTATATTTCATATTATGATGTGATGAAGTACTAATTACACTTTCCAACTCCTTCTATCCACCTTACGGGTTCCGTGAAACAAAAATATAAAATATGCACTAAAGTATTAAGAAAATTAGAATTAAATTCAAGACAACAACAACAAAGTGAGTACCGAATGACAGGTTTCTGTTGAAACTAATACAGAATATAACTTACATTATTATTAGTATTTTAACAATTTGCACTAAGTCGCACCGAAACAGATAGGTCTTATGGCGACGATGGGACAGGAAAGGCCTAAAAGTCGGAAAGAGTCCGCCGTGGCCTTAATTAAGGTACAGCCCCAGCATTTGTCTGGTGTGAAAATGGTAAACTACGGAAAACCATCTTCAGGGCTGCCGACAATGGAGTTCGAACCCACTATCTCCCGGATGCAAGCTCATAGTAATCCTCCATTGAACCCAGCGTTCAGATCTCGGCATGACCATGTGACATGTACGTAGGACAGTGCTTGACTGAGAATGCATTAACACACCTACACAGTGTCTGATTACTAAAATGACTTTGTCCTGAAATAAATAAATAAATAAATAAATAAATAAATAAATAAATAAATAAATAAATCAATCAATCAATGCCCGCCTGGTGGCCATAATCGCTAAGGCGCCAAGTCTACTTGGTCTGACACCGTGGTTAGCCGGTTCGAGTCCCCTTGGTCGAAAAATGATTCACCATCAGAATGCTGGCCGGCAGGATAGGGGAGGTGGTGTTATACAATTTCCAATCACTAGATAGAGTGCCAAAAGCCTGGATTAAATTCCAAACCTCTCTGCATTGCTCATGTGGACTGAGGGCATATGACGCTACCGAAATGAAAAAATATAGTAAAATTAGTTGTGACAAACGCGGCCGGGTGGTAGGAGAGAATGATTTCGTTTTGACCAGGAAGTATGTAAGTTGTATGAACATTCTAGTGTAAATTTCTGAAAGTCAACACTGTTTCCGTATGCGGTGTGTGAGTGTTTAAAATACTGTAGCTACTATTATCCTGGTCTGTATTTCATTTCCTCATTTGGAATAGAATGTTCTCAACTGAGGTAACATATCAATGCTCCAGCGTTACGGTATTCCTTTCAAAGCATGGAACACCTTTAAAAAGAAATAGAATAAAAGAAGGAAAGTAAGAAGTGACAATGGAGTTGAACATCCTGGAGAAGGTCAAGGTCATCTACCGCTCTTTAGAATATCACTGACCCATATTTCACTTCTTTCGATCATTGCGTTCTTTGTCATAGCCTGAATTACTTTTTATGCCTTTAGCAGTCGATGTTTATCAATAGTATGATGACCTGGTTTTGAAAATCCACAGCCTCTTTCCAGTCATTCGACCGGGTCAGGAATGAAATGAATGAAGCCCCCATCTTGCTGCGAGGATAGGAATTGTGCCGCCTGCCGAAGCCTGTCGCACTCCTCTGAGCCAATGATTAATGAATGAAAGATGAAATGAAGTGCTATTGGAGAGTGTTGCTGGAATAAATTATGGCAGAGAAAGCCTGGGCACCCGCAGGAAAACCTGTCCCTCCTCCACTTTGTTTCCTTAGGTTTTGTCCCTAGGAATTACAACTCGTCTTTTCCGAGTGCAGTTTCATTATAAAAGCTGTTAACTATATCAAGTACTCCTATTTCATAACGCTTCCTGTGATACCCTCGGTCAGACTGCTCTTTATTTTAAGGTTTTGCAAGTACTTAGGAAGGAAGTACCTATTACTGAAAGCGGACACACCGCTTGATTGCTTTCACCATTGCAGCGATCGGCAGTAAATATTTATGACGATATTCCTTTTCTATCACTTCTGACTTTTGATAGCCAAAGCCATAACTTTACCATCGCATTAAAATCAGTGGAAAACTTAAGAAAATAGGTTGTCCGTACCCTCAGCCTTATTTCATGTGTATCTGCACTTATTGCAAAACCGCAATATTGTTGTAGTAGGTCAATGCGTGTATCAGTCAGTCGACCGCGATCAATGCGGTAATGTACCATCACATATTTTCTCCTTCGCATGTGTTTGCGCACATTTTGCGATCATACACTTGATTGCAGCGTTTATTTAATTAATAATAATGTTATTGGCTGTACGTCCGATCAACTTCTCTTACGATTTTCCGAGACGCCGAGGTGACGGAATTTAGTCCCGCAAGAGTTCTCTTACGTGCTAGTAAGTCTGACGTATTTGTCCACTTTCAAATTCTAGGATAGAACCCCCGAGTTAGGGTCAGAAGTCCAATCGGGCATTGTCGCTAATTCTCAAGAGAGGAGTTCATTAATGTGAAATACAATAATACATTTTCAGCTAAATACCGCTTAAATTTAAAAATAAATAATTTTCTTATTCTGAGACATGATATTGACGATGAAAGACTCCAAATTTTCAAACCTAATTTTCTCCGATATAAGATGTTTGACCAAGGTATTTTGCTTGTCAATTTTGTAAGGGACAGTTGGTAAAAACGTCATCGTAAGAATATGAGCAGATATTCTATGTTTCCCTATGCACCCTCAAACTACAAATCAAGTCCCAAGTTTATGTCATACTCATAGCTTCAGCACGATAGTTAATTTAGTAGCCAGTCAAAACATTCACAGTATTACGACTTTGCAATTTGCTTCTCTAAAGCACTAATGGTAATGACAAAACATTCACTTGTATTGATTTCAAAATAATCTTATTTATCCACAGACTCCAAACAAAGCTTTTCTCCCTTTCGTGAACGAGGCCTCCCAAATGTTTCAGTTACACTGGTATTATACCTACAACTTGATAATATTGTTAATTCTGCATCTGTATCACTTAACGGTACTATTGCAAGATTTACTCTACCCTTACCGTAAATTTCATATTTTAAAAATCTTCTTAATCCTGTCTATCGTTAAAAAATATACGCCAAACGTACAAAAATCTCTACGAGCGCAATAAACACCATCACATGTCTCCATAGTAATGAAAATATAACAATAATACAACAACGTCAACAAAAGCTGCCTTCCCAGCACCGATGAACATGCGCAACGTTTCTGTCATGTTACCAACATTGAAAAACAAAAACTATTATAAACTATATATTACGGTCATATTACAAATAAAGGCTACCACATATAGACGTGACGTCTAATTACATTCCAGTAAATGTAAGCCCTCGTACTGACGTGGTATTCTCGAGAGAGCAATGCTATCTCCTGGGTAAACAGTCATGGATATTTCTTTGGAGGAAGGAGATTCATTTCAGACAGGTCTCTTAATGAAGTCGAAGGTGAACGCCGGTAATTATTTTGCCTGCACTAATTTTGTATAGATAACCTCAGTAGACATAACTGTGTGTATAAGTACAGAACGAGTTTTAAAACTTAATATTTGCCCGTAGTTACTTATTTTAGGCCAAAAATGAGGAGCATTTCAGTATATGATACAAACATATCGATAGAGGAACTAGCCAAATTTTATAAATTTGTTCATTATTCGTTCGATCACTCATCTAATTACAGAACATTGTGATCGGTCTCCAGTTTCTTACGTTTTCCGCATCTCCACTATTGTGTATTAGGGCGGTTCTGGCTTTCTTGAAAGCGTAGCAGGAAACAGAGACATCTAACATTAGTGAACGGTGAGACTACTCTAAGCTTTCTTTGACGTGTTAGAAACGGGATAGTTAGGCAGAAAATTAAATATAAATTCGCCGTTATGTTATATTGGCATGTGCGTTGCGAGAACGTTAATTTATATTTAAATATCTCCGTAACAATTAGTTAATATTTGTTGGTTCGTAGTATTTCTAGCACGAATCTGAACTTCCCCCATACGTGTTAAATTATTTCCATGCGGGAAGAGGCCTCTCTGCTTTGCTTGCTGTCCTGTACCGTACTTAATATTGTTACCTTGTGCTGCTGTAACAAAAATGAATAAAAAATTATCCTTATAAGTAATTCAATTACTTGTAACTCTGATTAAAATCACTAACCTGCCTGGAATGGAACTTGGAAACTCCTAATCTGGCGCACAATAAATCGCGATCATCTCTCTCCGAAAATACCCAAGAGCCGACGTTCTTCGCTCACGAACTGCACATGGCGGAAAGCCTCGTAAGTCTTAACTATACACTTTTCCAGTCCTTGCAGAAGGTTGATAGACCTATTACACCCGCTAATGTTCAGGCTGCTCATTGGTCCATTCTGGATTCCCACCTGCGACATTGTTCTACAAGTATTTCTCTTTCTCACTGCATCACTACTTTCACGTTCTAACTTTGAGGTCTATGTTATACTCGGCCCCTTAGAGCATCACTACTCATAGAGTGCGCATAGCGCCACCTCGTGAAGCCAACATCACGATCAGGTTATCGGGGGTTAGTTCGAAGTCGGTTCTCAGAGGATATGAGGAGAATTCTCAAACAGTGACGTTCGGAAAGGACACGAAATCGGAACAAGGGAGGTACCCTGCTTGGCTGTTGTGGTTAAGCATAAATTACAATAAGAACCGTGGACACAAATTGGTATGTATTAAAACTGATAGCGTCCTATGACCGGATAACTCATTACGATCATATCTCCGTGAGTAATAGTGTATTGTTTAATGTTAATTACTTATTATATTCTAAGGGATATACAAAGGGCACTCGGACAGTTTTGTAATGTGAGTGAACGCTTTAGTCTTTTTCAAAATAATTTCCACCACACTCAATACATTTCCCCATACGTTGAAACTATTCACTGAACCAACTCTGCCATTTTTCTTCGGTTACATTTTCACACTCTTGATCCCATGCTGCCAGAAGCTCATCGTGGGATGCAAAACGCCACCCTTTCAGCTTCATCTTCACTCCTGGAAAGAATACGAAGTCACATGGGGCAAGACCAGGACTGTATGGAGGGTGATCAAGCAGAGTCAACCCTCATCTGGCAAGAAAATCCATTGTCACATTAACACGATGTGCTGGAGCATTCTCGTAATGCAAGAGCCAAGTGTTGAGCGATGACATTGGACGGAGCTACTTGAGAGTGTGGATGACCTGAGGCAGACAAGTCTCACTGTACCACTTCGCAGTAATTGTGCTTTGTGTTTCTGGCACAACCCGAGTCAGGATGCCCCGTTTAGTGAAGAATACTGCAATCATACTTTTCTTCACTGACCTTGACTTTCGCACAGTCACATGAGTACCCTCATTTCAAACAGCCACATCTTGTTCTGAGATTTTGTTGAGACATCGTAATAATAAAGCCAACTTTCGTCACTTGTAACGATGCTATTGACGTTACCCGAAGTCCCATTTTCAAACTGTTCTAGCGTTTTTCGGCACCATTTCACTCGATGTGCCCTTTGTTCCTCTGAAAGTGAATGGGGAAAGTGAATGGTGGTGTAGAACTGAATGAATAGCTGGTGCAGGGATGTGGAGGGTCTCTTCTACCTGCCAATATGTCAACCGCCTCTCCTGCTGCAACATTTTCCTCACGGCTTCAATGTATTCCTCAGTCACTGTTTCAGACGGTAGTCCAGAACAAGGATCGTCTTCAACCCCAAAATTTCCCCTCTGGAACTCTTTCTACCAACGGAAAATTGTTGTCCGATGTGGACAGTCTTTCCCCAGCACAGGAGTCATTTCTTCCAGGCACTGGTCAACAGTTATTCACCTTTTGACCACACTGATATCTTAACTTGCTTTCAATCCCACTGCTTTGTAACGGCTGATGTGAAGATCGCGCCTTGCTGTCTTCTAGACTGGTTTCCACCCCTCTTTTCATCCCTCATCATAACAGAGGTGTCCAGCCAATCGTTTTTGTGTACTGCAAAACTTTGCTAGTGCCCTTTGTATCATCTTTTCCAACTGGCGCTTCGTATTGGGATTAAGAGCTGAAATTTGAAAGTTGACCATAAGGAAGTGTAGCCTAATTTTGGAATATAACTTCGACTGCCATCTGCAATAAACACTTCATAACTTTCACAAACAGCTGTAAAATATTGTATTTACCGTGCTTGGTGTACTTTTGACCGAAATAGGCCTGCATCAGAGCAATGCCCAGGCCCAAGGAAACAAAGAGTGACACATAGCCTACAGGACAATTATGGAAAGAATAGAACAAGAGTATCATTCTTCAGTGAACCACACACCACCAACAGATTGCAACATAAGTGAACTCTCAAGGGCAAAAGATAAACAGATGACATTCACTTATCATAAGTGACTTATCACAATCACAAATGCAGTAGGGTCAACTGTACATCAATTGGCACTAGTTGTAGTTCCTATTTGTATACGAAGCATGGGTCTTTTATAATATGCTCCTTCAACAACAACAACAACAACAACAACAACAACATAATAATAATAATAATAATAATAATAATAATAATAATAATAATAATAATAATAATTGTACCGGGCGGTACACCTCCACGCCGCTAATTCAAACATTGCGCCAGTTGGAACTCCTCTACCGGAAGAAGCCCGAACTTTAACAACCATGTTAATTCTAAAGTTTCTCAGAAGATGTCGCTATTGTAAATTTTGAAGAGCTCTGAACTGTGTCTTTTTCGATTTATATTTGTTTTCTCTGTAGTGAGAAGTGTGAACATTCTCTTCTAAATGGCACTACTGAAGAACTACAATTGTGCACCCTGGTGCGAAGTGAAGGAACTGTTTTTTGAGAAATTTTGTGTTCATAAGTTTGTTCTTTGTTAAATTTCTTTCAGTTATTTGGGTTGGCAGTATAACCCTTCTCTTTCCGCTTGTTTTGAATTTAGCCAATCCCGAATTTCTTTAATTAATTTTTAACCAATAATGTGTGTCTTCTCCGATATGGATATGTTGCTTGACCCTAGCCAATAAAGTTGAGGTGGGGGTGTGGGTTCTCATTCATGAAACGTCTCGAATTTTCCGCGAGGATATATAAACTGCTGATTTTCTTGTCTCCTGGCCACTTCAGTAACATCTTTACATGTGTGATTATGTAGCAGGGGGCGGGAAGCGCCTCTTTCTTCGGGCAGCAGTTCATCCATCAGGTAATGGCCTTTTAATAACTTCTTTGCTTGCTAGCTCAGCAGTTTAACCCTCGGGGCAGGTTCGAAACTTTTATCATGTAACTTTCCTTTAAAATGTAAAAGACACTTGGTATAAAATTCTGTCTCTTTGACTACAAATCGGGATAGAGAGTGCCTAACCCTCTCGAGCTCCCGCTCATATTGTTTTTGAGGTGACTACGTTTTCTCAACCGTTTTTCTTCGTTTCATAATCTAATAAAGTTTTCCTATCGTGTCACCTCCGTAGTATGGGATTAGCCCTTGCATAAGCGGCCTAGAGCCAAATAGGTTTTTAAAATGGTGTGTTAGGAGTGCAAGTTACGCCTCCACTCAAGTTGTTATTTTGGGGCCATGTAATTGTCCTGTTTCTTTATGGAATAGGCCTCAGTAGGTTGGGTATCATTACCCCTGTTCTTGTGTGCCCGTAGGACAGCTTGAAAGTGGAGTTTGGAGTGGCCTTTGAATGGGCTTGAACTTTGAGAGCGGGTTGCTCTTTCTTAAATTTGGTTTCTGTGTGCCTCGGGTAGGCTTTACTGGGTAATTGGGAGCTAGAGCTCTTTGGTATGATTGAGGTTTTCTGCCCCTTTGTTGAACGTTGTGTATAAGTAAAGTTGGGCTCATCGCTCAGGGATTGTGATTGTGGGGCTCGAAGCCCAAAAGCCATTAATAAACTGTAATTGTACATTCTTAACTTGTTGATATATATATATGAGTTCCTGTGTATTTGTTATTTCTTGATCTCGAAAAGAAAATATAACCTTTGTTAAATTTTAAATTAACTTTAATTTCGTAAGTTGAGACCTATTCATCCCAGCACCTTCTTTCACCTCTAACTACCACGGATAACTCCGTAACAATAATAATAATAATAATAATTTTTCCGGGGTATCCGTGGAACGCAGAGGTTAAAGAAGGTGCCGGGGTGAATGGATCTAACTACAATGTCAAGAATTAAATTTAAAACTTACACTGATGGTTATATTTTCAGAACTTCAAACTTAACAATATTTCATGGCAATAATACAGGTACAAGTAGCAATCATTAAACAAGATTGGGGAAAATCCAAGATTCAGAACCTTCACTCTTTGGGCTTTAAGCCCCTAATTTTACAATTTTACGAAAGGGAGAGGTATTATTTAATGAGGGGTAGAAATCCCCTAATTCAAGAGCACTTGCTCCCTAAATCACAATATCTAGCCTCCCAGAGGCACACTTTACAGTTACAAAACTTGGAATAGAGCTAACAGGCTCTCAGTTTCTTACTGCCTACTCAAGGCAACCTCAACTTACAAATAGTGATGAGACATTCGATTCATTTTACTGAATCGATTCATTTGATTCCGTTCACGTTACTGAATCGATACAGTGATTCGATTCACGGCTTGGTCACCGCTCCTATAAGGCGTTTTCAAGAAAATCGCAAGAGAATTTTCGCGTCGAATGTGTACCGGTGCGTTGCGATCACAAGCACGAGGTGGCGATGGTCGAGAGGTTAGCGTTGAAGCTCCGTAATCGCTGGATCACTGGATCGAGTCTCGCTTTTCACTTCTTGTTTTTCAACACTGGTCATATTCTTTCATATATATTGCAGGTCAGAGCGTCCAGGTGCAAAGCAGTTCCGGGTACCATACTCGATTTCACTGTCAGATATGAGGGATTTCACAAATCACAACAGGCATACATTTTCAGGAATACTTTATGCATTGGGCCGTTTACTTGTTGATAATTATAAATGATATATATTTGTTTTGTAGTCCACCTCCGTCGTGGAGTGGTTCGTGTGATTGGCTGCCACCCCCAGATGCCCGGGTTTGATTAACGACTCTGCCACGAAATTTGAAAAGTGGTACAAGGGCAGGAACGGGGTCCACTCAGCCTCGGGAGGTCACCTGAGTAGATGGGGTTCTATTCCCTCCTCAGCCATCCTCGAAGTGGTTTTCCGTAGATTCCCATTTATTTCTCCTCCGGGTAAATACCGGGATGTAGGCCCCTACCTAATGTAAGGCCACGGCCACTTCCTTCCCTCTTCCTTGCCTATCCCTTCCAATCTTCCCATCTCTCCACAAGGCATAGCAGGTGAGGTCGCCTGGGCGAGGTACTGGTCATCCTACCCAGTTGTATACTCGACCCAAAATCTCGCGCTCCAGGACACCGCCCTTGAGGCGGTAGAGGTGGGATTCCTCGCTGAGTCCGAGGGAAAAACCGACCCTGGAGGGTAAACACATAAAGAAAGAAAGAAAGAAAGAAAGAAAGAAAGAAAGAAAGAAAGATATTTTTTATAATGATAAAGATTAGTAAAGAGCCAAATCATCATCATCATCATCATCTGTTTACCCTTCAGGTTCGGTTTTTCCCTCGGACTCAGCGAGGGACCCCACCTCTACTGCCTCATGGGCAGTGTCTGAGGTTCCAGGACAATGCCCCTGAGGCGGTAAATATAGAGCACCGCCTTTAGTCGCAGGAAAAAACCAACCTTGGAGGGAAAAGAGATTAAGAGGAAGTAGGGGAAGACGGAGAAGAAGAAGAGGAGGAAGGAAGAGCACTGGTATCGTAAACCAGGGGTCGTGAGTTAAATCCCCACAGTAGGGAGGGTATCCCCTACTTTAACATGCTACACTCAGTAAGCGCTTGAAGATATAACAAGGCAGTAGGTTGGTTCTAGAACCTTTAGCTCAGTGGCACAGCACTAGTCGTGTAAAGCATTTGTCTTGATTTCGATCCCCGTAGAAGACAAGTTATCTTCCATTGCTTTTCTTAATCTTGTTTACCATCCAGGTTTGACTTTTCCCTCGGACTCATTTCCTACGCCTAACCCCTCAAGAGGAGTGTCCTGAAGTGAGATACTTTGGGTTGGAGACAAAATTGCGAACGAGGACCAGTACCTCGACCTGCTATGCTGAACAGTGACTTTGTGGGGAGAATGGAAGATTGGACGGGATAGATAAGTAAGGGGTAAGGAAACGACCGTTGCCTTAGGTTAGGTATCTTCCCGGCATTTGCCTGGATGATAAAGCGGAAAACATTGAAACCCACTTCGAGGATGGCTGAGCTGGAAATTAAATTCCCCTCTACTTAGAGCTGACCTCCCGAGGCTGAGTGGATCCGGTTTCATCCCTCGTACCACTTGCCGTATATAATGGTAGAGCCGGGAATCGAACCCGGTATTCTGGGGTAGCAGCTAATCTCAGTAACCACTAGAACACAGAGGCGGACTCATATTTGTACGAATAAAATAAACTCTCTTCGCAATGTTTACCGTAAATAGCTGTTGGAAATGACGAAGACTCTCCAGGCGATGTTTATAATCAGCGTTCGCTTACTTCGATTTGCATTCTTTCCTGAGCGGTCAAGTACTGTCTAGAGTATCAATAAACAGCACCGTATGATCAAAGAGCGTGTACTAAGGATCCTTAAAATACCCTGGCAGTAATTAGTTGTTCATTGATGAGTCTAGTTAACCGAGTTCCCCAGTGGCGCAATTGGTTAGCGCACGGTACTTATAAGACAGTAGCCGAGAGATGCCGAGGTTGTGAGTTCGAGCCTCACCTGGGGAATAGTTTTTTAATGTTAAGCGTGTTCTTGTGCATCCAAATTGCAGAAAGTTTGAACAATTAATGAGGAAGAAAATGCCAGTGACAGTAAAGGGGAAGATCAAGAAGATACGTACAGCATATCAACAACTAAACGCTGATCAATTTATGGTGGAAGTAAGAAGAAAAACGATCGCATTATTTCAATTAGCCCGCCTGAATAGTGTTGTGGTTACCGTGATTAGCTTCCACTCTCGGAGGCCCGGTCTCGATTCTCCGCTTTGCCTCGAAATCTGAAAAGTGATACGAGAGCTGGAACGGGGTCCACTCAGCCTTGAGAGGTCAACTGAGTAGAGGTGGGTCCTATTCCCACCTCAGCCATCCTCGAAGTGGTTTTCCGTGGTTTCCCACTTCACCTCCAGGCGAATGCCGGGATGGTACCTAACTTAAGGCCACGGCCGCTTCCTTCCCTCATCCTTGCTTATCCTTTCCAATCTTCCCATCCCCGTAGAAGGCCCCTGTTCACCATAGCAGGTGAGGCCGCCTGGGCGAGGTACTGGTCATACTCCCCAGTTGTATCCCCCGTACAAGAGTCTGAAGCTCCAGGACACAGCCCTTGAGGCGGTAGAGGTGTGGTCCCTCGCTGAGTCCGAGAGAAAAGCCGAACCTGGAGGGTAAACAGATGATGACGAAAAAATACCTAAATAAATGAATAAATAAATAAATAAATAAATAAATAAATAAATAAATAAATAAATAAATAAATAAATAAATAAAGCGTTACTGAACATGTAACTAATAATATTTTAAATGCCGACGTCGAAAGATTGACTTTGTTCAAAAGCACGGCTCCCACTCTCGGATAATACCCATGTTCTTAAGATCCACAGGTTAATACTCTACCACTGGTAGCTGAGGGAATTCGAAGAGACCGTTGAGCCCAGTTCGGGCAACTGGAAACAATAGTCTGCTAGCAACAGCTAGAGACCTCCTGATAACTAATACACGATCCCAAGTTGATGGCCGCTACGGTAATTTAGAAGAAATCGATGCCTCCTAAGCTCACAAGGGGCAGGTACACTTTCTTATACATATTGATAATGAGTTAGTGTTGCAACCACAACCAGAATACAGCGCATTCAGATCTTGTTTAGTACAGTGGCAGAGAACTCGTCTTGTAAATCACGGGTAGTGATTTCAGTCCTCAGAGGAGGCACATTATGTGTTATTTATTTTCATACGTCCATACTGAGTCTCGGTTGGAATGTGTACCAGAGGAGTCTATTAACGCAAGTCCCCTTCGCTCAGTGGCAGAGCAATGGTCTTGTAAACCAGGGGTCGTGAGTTCAATCCTCACTGGAGGCAATATTATTAATTTTCGACGTCTTCACAGAATATTGCTTGGAAGCTGAAACAGAAGGGGGCATTTTTACAAGATCTCTAACCTCAATGGTAGATCACTGGTCTCTTAGCACAGGGGCCGTGAATGAGATCGTCACATGTGGCATGTGTTATTTATTATCCCACGTCCATACTGAGGCTGGTTTGGAAGCAAAACCAGTAAAACTTTTTGTACGAGCCTCCTGAGCTCAGTGGTAGAGCACTGGTCCCGTAAAACTGCGGTCGTGAGTCCAATGTGCACAGGAAGCAGGTAAGATATATTTTCACTCGTCCATACTGAGGTCCGATTGAAGCTGAACCCGAAAAGCGTTTTGGTACAAGTCATGTGTTCAGTCTTCTCAGAAAGCAAGTAATATATATTATCGCACATCCTTATTGAGTTTGGTTAGGAATCTCAACAAGAAGAAAGCTTTAGTACAGGCCTTCTCTGCTGAGTGGGAGGGCACCGATCTTGTTTACGAGGTGTTTGGGTTCAATAAACCCAGGGGGCTGTTCCTATATTTCTTCACTCGTCCTTACTGAGTTTACCTGTTAGCCGTACCAGAAAAAGGCGATAACATAAGCCCTCTTAACTCAGTGATAGAGCACTGGTATCGTAAACAGGGGGTCGTGAGTTCAATCCTCGCAGGAGGCAGGTGTATTATATTTCCTCTTATCCTTACTGAGTTTGGCACGGAAGCTGAACCAGAAGAGCCCATTACCACAGGTCATCTCAGCTCAGTGGCAGAGGACTGGTCTCGTAAACCAGGGGTCGTGAGTTTAATCCTCATAGGTTGCAAGTAATATTAAACCTCACACGACTATACAGAAGTTGGTTTAGAAGATGAAAAAGCATAACACAGCAATTAGAGCCCATTTATCTCATTGGAAGAGCACTATATTCTGCAGGAATTGTGTAGTGCTTAGTATGATTAGCTTCCACTCCCGCATGACCCGGGTTCGATACCCACCTCTGTCACGAAATTTGAAAAGTGCTGAAACCGGGTCCACTCAGCCTCTTGAGCTCAGCTGAGAAGAGGTGGGTCCATTCCCACCTCAGCCATTCTCGAAGTGATTTTCAAATTAAATGCAGGGATGATACCTGACTTACGGCCACGGCCGCTTCCTTCCCTCTTCCTTGTCTATTCTTTTCAATCTTTCCATCCCGCTGCAAGTTCCGTGATTCTCCACAGCAGGTGAGGCCGCCTGGGCGAGGCACTGGTCCTCCTCTGTAGCTGTTTACCCCGATCGAATGTCTCACGTTCCAGGACACTGCCCTTGAGGCGGTAAATGTAGAGCACCGACTTTAGTCGGAAAAAAGATAATAAGACGAAGTAGGGGAAGACGGAGAAGAAGAAGAGGAGGAAGGAAGAGCACTGGTATCGTAAACCAGGGGTCGTGAGTTAATCCCCACAGTAGGGACGTTATCTCCTACTTTAAAAACTACACTCAGTATGCGCTAGAAGCTCAAACAAGATAGTAGGTTGGTTCCAGAACCTTTAGCTCAGTGGCACAGCAGTAGTCGTGTAAACCATTAGTCTTGATTTCGATCCCCGTAGAAGACAAGTTATCTATCATTTCTTTTCTTAATCTTGTTTACCATCCAGTGTTGGCTTTTCCATCGGATTCATTTAAGGATCCCACGTCTACCCCCTCAAGGGGATTGTCCTAAAGCGAGGGACATTGGATTGGGACCAAAATTGCCAAGGAGGACCAGTACCTGGACCTGCTATGCTTCACAGTGACCTTGTGGGGAGAATATGAGACTGGACGGGATAGATAAGTAAGGGGTAAGGAAACGACCGTTGCCTTAGGTTAGGTACCTTCGCGGCATTTGCCTGGAGGATAAAGCGGAAAGCATGGAAAAGCACTTCGAGGATGGCTGAGCTGGAAATCGAACTCCCCTCTACTTAGCTGACCTCCCGAGGCTGAGTGGATCACTTTTCAGCCCTCGTACCACTTGTTGTATATAATGGTAGAGCCGGGAATCGAACCCGGCATTCTAGGGTAGCAGCTAATCTCAGTAACCACTAGAAACCAATGTCGGGCTCAGATTTGTACGAATAAGATGAACTCTCCTCGCAATGTTTACCGTAAAAAGCTGTTGAAAATGACGAAGGCTCTCCAGGCGATGTTTATAATCAGCATTCGCTTACTTCGATTTGCATTATTTCCTGATTGGTCAAGTACTATCTAGAGCAGGGATGGCAAACCTTTTCCCGCTAGTGTGCCATTTTAAGTCTGGTTTATTATTCTCAACTGTTGACTGTACCACTTGTTATTTTCCTTTAAGGAATGGCTGCAACCCAAACCCCCCCCCCCCCAACTCCCGCCTTCTTAATTCCCAATGACGTTTAATAATGCGTTGTTTTTTTAAATATATATCTTTTAAATGCATTCGATTGCATGTTTCGTGGCTGTATTTTGCAAATACATTAAAAATACAATACCGTGCTCCATAGCTGCAGTCGCTTAAGTGCGGCCAGTACCCAGTATTCGGGAGATAGTAGGTTCGAACCCGACTGTCGGCAGCCCTGAAAATGGTTTTCCGTGGTTTCCATTTTCCACACCATGCATATGCTGGGGCTATACCTTAATTAAGGCCATGGCCGATTCCTTCCCAACCTCGCCCTTTCCTTTCGCATCGTCGCAATAAAACCTATCTCTGTCGGTGCGACGTAAAAGAACTAGCAAAAAAAACAACACATTTTTAAGTATGTAAGTTTGGAGGATACTTAACATTACTTGTAAATATATACATAATAAGCTCCCATTGTAACACACTTCGTCTATAAATATTGTTAGATATAACAATTAAAAGTACTAATATTGCTAATGGGCTTTAAGTGAAATATCGTTCTCACATTTAGTACCCATGTCATGTATATTAAGTTCGTAAGTTCTTGTCTTCAGTAACACACACGAAGTACTTAATTATAACTGTTTACTTCGCAACGTTCATTGTAGAAAATAGATGTTCGTAGTCATATGGTGACCCAATCAAAGTAAGTAATGCTGTAGTAAGTTTCTTCATCACTGAAAACGTTTGTGAGGGGCTGTCCCATTGTTCACTGGCTTCTGTAGAAAGTATTCACCATCAACAGCACAGTCTATTTTCACTCATGCTTCACCAAGCTATACGAATTTGTTCACCCATGTAATGCTTTCTTCACATTCAATCAATTCTAAATGGTCAGTCAAAAATTGACCTTAATGTCACTCATTCGTACAATGTTGTGTTTTGTAATAAAGTGCAATGTCTTCTTCAACTCTCGAAAGTGGGAAAATCTCTTGGAAAATATTGGTTTTAAATTCTGTGAGACGTCCACACACTTCTTACAAATACCTTTTCTAACTTAAAATTAATTGATTTGCAAAATTTGACATCAGTTCAACTTGTACTTTAACTGAAGTAAAGTACTTAAAATTCTTGGTTTCAACATCTCTGAAGAATTCACGTTTTCTCTGGAATTATTTTATGATCTCAAACAATCTATCTGAAGTGTGTCCCTTTCCTTGGAGTTCCTTATTGATATCATTGTACACTGATGTAAAATCACGGAGAAACATTCATTCGCACAGCCAAATAGGATCCATGAGTTCTGGGAATTCTTCGTGCTTTTCTATCTACCTTCTTTCACACATAGGGCTTCCTTGTATATCATTCGATGGAAATATAAAATAGGGTCTTTAACTTGTTCTTTAAGGAATTTGACAAACCCATTATGAATAGCCACCATAATTGAGGCAATATCCTGTAAATCAAACCCCATTTTTAATACAAGTTCTTGCTTCACATCCGTCATTATATTTTTACCTATTGTCGTATTTCGTAAACTCAACAATTTAACTAATTCCTCCCTCATCACATTTCCACAAGGAAATCAGACGAAAAGAGCAATCGTTTATTGTAAGGTCACATCCGTGCTTTCATAAAGACATAGTGAATACATCTGGAAGTTATCCGAATCAGCTTTCAAATGCTCCGAAACATGTTCACTCATTCTTATTATCCTACCCCTGACAATATTTCGGCTGGCTTGCATTTCTTTAATTCTGTTTTGTACCGGTTGGTACCCCCCTACGCCGCACTTTTGAATTTTCCGCCTTAAGTAATCCTCTACCGGAGAAACTCTGAACTTTAGAAACTGGATTAACTCATAAGTTTCTCAGAAGATGTCACTACAGTAAAATTTGTGATTACAAAGTTGCCATTACTGTGTGGATTTCAATGTATTTTGTTTTCTATTGATCAAGAAGTGTGGACATTCTCTCATAGATGTCTCTACAGTAAAACTGGGATCATGCACCCTGGTGCGATGTGAATGAACTTTCTTCAAGAAATTTTTATTCAGAAGTTTATGTCTTTACTAAATTTTGTTATTTCATTTATGGGTTGGCAAAATTAATCTTTCTTTCCGCCAGTTTTGAACTTAGACAATCCCGAATTTCTTCAATTATTTTTTGACCAATCATGTCCTTCTTCGATGTTGATGTGTAACTCTAAGCTACCCAATAAAGTTGAGTGGGTGTGTCTTAATTATTCATGAAAGGTCTCGAACTTTCCCCGAGGGTTTAAAAACTGCTGATTTTCACGTCTCGTCGTCACTTCAACAACATCTAGCTTAGTGTATGGAAGTGTAGCAGGGGACGGGTAGCGCCATGTCCTTCGGGCAGCAGCTCTTCAACAAGGTAATGGCCGTTTAACATCTTTACTTCTTGCTAGCTCAGCAGTTTAACCCGCGGGGTAGGTCCGAAACCTTTAATATGTAACCTATCTCCTGAAATATGTAAACCTTTTTTCAGTCTTTGTAAAACCTCATTTATCTTTAACTGTAATTCTGGGATAGAGAGTGCTTTACCATCTCGAGCTCCCCTTCATTTCATTGTAGGTGACTACGTTTTCGTAACCAATTTTCTACTCTTCCTTAACGTGTTAAAATTTTTCTTATACGAGTCACCTCCCTAGTTTGGGATAGCCCAGGTGTCATCGGCCTAGTGCATCTTAGGTTTTAAAATGTGTATTTGGGAGTGCTGATACACGCCTCCATTCTTTCTGCGTTTAGGGCAATTTAAGTTAACCTGTTATTTTTTTCTATTAAGTCCCAGTAGGCTGGGTACTAGATACCCCTGTTTCATTGTAAGTTGTGCCTTGATGGCAATCATGTGTAAAAGCCTGGCATTGCCTTTAATAAGCTTGGAACATTGAGGGCAGGTCAGCTCTTGATGATGTGGTAAAGAGCCTCTAGGAGGACAGATATGGTTTTTGGAGCTAATGCTCCTTGAATGAAGGGGTTTTCTGCCCTTTGATCGAATGTGTGATTTGGTAAAGTTGGGCTAGTTGCTCAAGGATTGTGAAATTGGGGCTCGAAGCCCAGAATTTGGAAAGACCCCTGAACTTGTGCTTTCGTTTGTAAAGTTATCATTGAACCTGTGTTTCTTTAATTGTTATTTCACCTAGTGAAAATTTGTTAAATCTTATTGTTTATTGAAAATATTACCTTTATTAAAATTTTAATTCATCTTTCGGCCTTGTAGTTAGACCCATTCTAGCCCGCACCTTCCTTCACCTCTGCCTTCCACGGGTAACTCCGTAACACTGTTTATTATTTGTTGTTTGTTAGGAAAGCCTTCAGTGAATGTATCGGACATCAATAAGACAGTCTCTTTCAAGAACTCATCGTCAGAAATCTGTTTCCCATGCTCTAATTTGCAGTCAGACAAGCGCACTGATACTATTCCTTGGCCTGATACAGAACAACCAGTTTGTTTTTTGTATTGTTCGATTTTCTGTGAAACGAGCTCCCTTCCTTTTCATTTGGAATGGAACGAACATTTAAATTATTCGTCTCGAAACGGCGCTTTATGCCTACATTAAATGTGCGAGACACAACGGTTTTCAAGCACAGGCAACACAAAGCTTTATTGCTTCTTTCTATCACTCCGAATACCCTTGTCCACTGTTCTTGAAGAATCCGGTCACTACCTTTGTTAAGTTCCTGTTCTTTTCGGCACCGAAAACATGTTTGTGAGCTCCGTATACAAACGACATTCAATAAACAGTAACACACAACGAATAATCACGCGCTACTGGCTACCGCACACAAGTCAAACTTCACTCCCTGGCTGACTGACGGCCATTATTTCTTACACGTGAAGCACCATGACTATACGATCCATGAGAACAAGATGTATATAACAACTTTTAATATGTTCATGTGGCCTGCCACCGAAATCGTGTTCGCGTGCCACCTAGTGACCTTTGTTAAGTCCTTAAAATCCCCAGGGAGTAATTAATTATTTATTGATTTGTCACGTAAACGAACTTCCCCAGTGGTGCAATTGGTTAGCGCACGGTACTTATAAGACAGTAGCCGAGAGATGCCGGGATTGTGAGTTCGAGCCTCACCTGGGGAATAGTTTTTTTTTATGTTAAGCGTGTTCTTGTGCACCCAAATTGCAGATAGTTTGTGTACCGGGTGGTACACCTCCATGCCGCTAATTCAAACTTCGCGCCAGTTGAAACTCCTCTACTGGAGGAAGTCTGAACTTTATCTACTGTGTTAATTTTCTAGTTTCTCAGAAGATGTCACTACTTGTAAATTTTCAAGTTTCTGAACTGGGTCGTTTTCGATGTATTTTTGTTTTGCCTGTAGTAAGAAGTGTGGACATTCTCTTCCAGATGGCACTACTGAAGAAATACAATTATGCACCCTAGTGCGAAGTGAAAGAACTATGTTTTTGAAGATATTTTGTGTTCATAAGTTTGTTCTTTGTTAAATTTCTTTCAGTTATTGTTTATGTTGGCAATATTAACCCCTTCCTTCCGCCAGGTTTGAATTTAGCCAATCCCGAATTTCTTTAATTAATTTATGACCAATCAGGTGTATCTTCTTCAACTTGGATATGTTGCTTAACCCTAGCCAATAAAATTCTTGTGGGCGGGTGTTCTCATTCCTGAAACGCCTCGAACTTTCCGCGAGAGTATATAAACTGCTGATTTTCGGGTCTCCGCGCCACTTCAGTAACATCTTTCAGTGTGTAAAGTACGTAGCAGGGGGCGGGAAGCGCCTCTTTCTTCGGGCAGCAGTTCATCCACAAGGTAATGGCCGTTTAATAACTTCTTTTCTTGCTAGCTCAGCAGTTTAACTCTCGGGGCAGGTCCGAAGCCTTTCCATGTAACTTTCCCTTAAAATGTAAAGACACTCGGTATCAATTCTATCTGTTTAAACTATAAATTGGGATAGAGAATGCTTAACCCTTTCGAGCTCCCACTCATATTGCTTTGAGGTGAACTTATTTTCTCAACCGTTTCTTCCAGTCTAGCGTAATGTAAATTGTCTTCTCATATAAGTCACCTCTTTAGTATGGGATTAGCCCTTGCATTAACGGCCTAGTGCCAAGTAGGTTTTAAACAAAATGTATTAGGAGTGCAGCTTCGCCTCCTCTCAAGTTGGTATTTTAGAGGCCAGGTAATTAACCTGTTTCTTTACTTAAAAGGCCTCAGTAGGTTGGGTATTTTACCCCTGTTTTCATGTCCTGGGAGGACAACTTGAAAGTGGAGTTTGGTGTGGCCTTTGATAGGCTGGAACTTAAGAGCGGGTTGCTCTTTCTAAAATTGTGTTTTCTGCGCGCCTCGAGGAGGCTTTACTGTGTAATTGGGAGCAAGTGCTCCTGGGCATGATTGGGGTCTTCTGCCCCTTTGTTGAATTCTGTATATCGTAAGGTTGGGCTTATAGCTCAAGAATTAGGTGTCTGGTTCTCGGAGCCCAAATCCTGTAATCATTGTAATTGTACATTTTCGAATTGTGTTTCGGCTACTGAGTACCTGTTCTATTTGTTATTTCTTAATCTTTAAAAGAAAATATAACCTTGTTAAATTTTATCTTAACTTTAATTTCGTATTTTGGGACCTGTTCACCCCCGCACCTTCTTTCACCTCTGCTGTTCCACAGAGACCTCGGAACAAGTGGTAGCAGAGCGTGGATGAATGGGTCTCAATTTAGCCCCTTTTGACGGCTAAACATTGCTTTGATTCGAACCCTAACAATTTTCTCAGTTGCTGGAATTTTTGATTTTTCCTTTTTCAAAATTGTTCTGTCATCATGTCCGGCCCTCGCGAGGTTCTTCATCCCTTCTATTGGCGTAAAGAGGAATTAATTTACGAACTATCTCTCAGAAATGTTCAATCTGGAGGCACGGTTGCAGTCGACTCCAATAAGCTAAAAGATTCCCTTGATTTGCCTATTACCATCCCGACTTTGGGAGAGAAAGGGATTGACAATGCTCTCTCCACGATCAATAACAATACTACTGAGCTAGCCTCTGTAGTTAGTTTTTTTGAAGTAAGTGATCCATCTCCTAATCAACTCAAAAGAGTACAGGCTAGGTTTTACCACTTTTATAATAGGGTATGTGATCTATTGTCTCTGAAGTTAAATGACGTTCAGGGTAAGGAAGCTAGCGTCCTTGCCGAAAATTTGTCCCAAATGTCTAGTAAGGTTAGTCAGTTGTTATCTGGATCTGCCATCCCTAAAGTCCACCAACCTATGGTAGTAAATACTGTTAGTGGGGAGGACTCCTCGAAAGAGGAAGGAAGTAGTACTGAGGCGACTACCCAACGTACATCTGCCCCATTAGAAACTATGTCAGATCATCGCAAGTCCATTCCTCCCTTTGTGTTAAATAATGCTCCTTCCGAATCTGTTTCTCCGCCACTTAGGCCCCTTCCTACTACGTCTCCGGGTTTCAGCAGTTTGCCGCATCCATTAGCAATGTTGCTCAGAGGTATTTCTAAGTTTTCTGTTAACACTACCAGTGAAGTTATTTCATTCCTAAGGTTTTTAGTTGAATTTCAGGATCATGCCCTTGTTTTTTCTCTTTCTCCATGTCAGATTTTGCAAATCATCTATCCCTATGCAATTGGTATTCTCTCAGACAAAATAGTAAGAGCCATTGCCGAGCAATCATCTATTGAAGACTTCCACGCCCACTTGCTAGCTAACTTCAACCCGGCTAGGGCAAGGTCCTCACTTATTCAGAAGTACTATTATCGTGTACAGCGGTTGGATGAAAACTTGGCAGATTTCATCCAAGATATTAAGTTCTATACTAGGGTGTTTGCTCTTCACTTCCCTGAAGATCAGATTGTACAGGCTATTGTGGAAGGTATTTCACCATCTTATAGGTCATATTCGTGTTTCGCGGCGTGCTCGCAAACCTTCTCTGAACTTGAAGCATTGGCCGTCTCAGCGGAAGGAGTTAGATACGCCGATTCCTTGCGTGTCGCGAAAGAACCCCCTCCTCCTTTTAGTAATGCTCGTCCTCCACCTCGCCGACCAGTCACACCCCGTAAATGTTATGCTTGCGGGTCGCCTGACCATCTTCGCAATAAATGTCCATTGGTCAAATCTAGTACGGCAAATAATGGAGCTGGTTCATCACAAGGTTGTTTTAAATGTGGGGCTTTTTCACATATCGCCAAGAATTGCCCAAATTCAAATAGCACCCCCTCCTGCTCAACTTCTGGTGCAACTTCCACCAATGTCACTAATAATAAGTGACTAGCGGCTTCGGCTGAGTCGACTAATTCAGCTTCCCAAGGCTCAGCCCCTGGTAAACAGGTCGAAAATTCAGGGAAAACTCAATCTTCAGATTTATCTTTTGAATGCCCCAAAGAATGTCTTAGGATTGCGGCGGATACCCCCGCACCTGTTCCTTTTCTTAAGATTGAATTAAATAATGAACCTGTAACAGCTCTTTTAGATTCAGGCAGTGTTTGTTCAATTATTTCGGCTAATGGTATTCAAAATTGAAATCTATTTGTAAACTACCTGACTATTGCTCATCTCCTGTTCAATATGTTTCGGCTAATTCTTCTCCATTTGAAATTTTAGGCTCTTTAAATGTCAAAATTCGTATTTTTAAATTTACATGGAAAATTAAATTGTTTGTGGCCAAGCACTTGTCTTGCCCCATAATATTGGGAGCTGACTTCATTTCTCACACCGGTCTAGTGGTCGACCTTCAGAGTAGGTCGTGCACTTTCAAATTTGCGTCTAATTGTAAAATCCAATTATTGAAATGTAATTCTGCATCATGTTCATCTATTTCGCCTACCCAGGATGAGATGTTGTTAGACCTTAGACATCTACCTGAGGAGCAGGCTGATAGTATTCGCAAGTTGTGTCAGTCGTTTCCAGAGGTGTTCTCTGATACTCTTGGTGTTACTGACCTGATCGAATACAAAATTGAGGTCACGGATTCGATTCCGGTCCGTTTTCCACCTTATAGGCTATCTCCACCTAAAATGAAGGCTCTGAAAGAAATCATTGATCAAATGTTAAAGGATGGTATTATTCGGCCCTCTAAGTCAGCGTATTCATCACCTATTTTTCTAGTCCCGAAACCCCAAGGGGGCTTAAGGCCTGTCATTGATTATAGGGCTCTCAATCGGAAGGTGGTATTACAATCTGTGCCCCTTCCTGACCTTCATTCTTGTTTTTCATGGTTTCGTAAGGCCAAGGTCTTCACCATCTTGGATTTGAATCAGGCTTATAATCAAATTCCCCTAGCTGAAGAGTCTAAACACCTTACAGCGTTTGCCACGGACTGGAATTTGTATGAATACAACCGCGTGCCTTTCGGGCTCCCCACGGGAGCAGCTGTACTCACTAGATTGCTAGATAGGGTCTTCTCCGACTTCAAATTCGAGTACTTGTATCACTATCTTGATGATGTCTTCGTATTTTCGGAGACTTTTGAAGAACATCTAGATCATCTGCGAGAAGTTCTCAACCGCCTTCGTAAGGCCGGGTTAACTGTGAAGTTGTCCAAGGTTGCCTTTGCTAAGCCCTCCATGTCATTCCTAGGGCATATTGTGTCACCTGATGGTGTTGCAGTCGATCACTCTAGAACACAGGCCATCCGTGATTTTAAACCTCCTAAGGACATCAAAGGTATCGCCAGGTTCATTGATATGGTGAATTTCTTCAGGAAGTTTATTCCTAACTTCGCTAATAGAGCGGCGCCCTTGAACCTTCTTCGTAGGAAAGGCATCAAATTCGAGTGGGGACCTTCTCAACAAGCCGCTTTTGAAGATCTTAAATTAGCTCTCTGTAATGAACCTGTCCTTGCTATGCCTGATTTCTCGAAGAAATTCATCGTTCAAACCGACGCGTCGTCGTCGGCGGTAGCTGCAGTCCTTCTTCAAGAGACTGAACTAGGGAGGCGACCCATCGCCTATGCATCTAGGACTCTATCGGCTCAAGAAGCCAAGTATTCCATCTATGAGCTCGAAGGTTTGGCAGTCTTATTTGCCTTAGAAAAGTTCCGTCTCTATCTGGAACATGTCAAATTCGACCTGGAGACAGATAATCAAGCCTTAAGCTGGGTCTTAGGTAGGCCGCGTCGTACTGGCCGTATAGCCCGTTGGGCCATCCGAATTTCTGCCTTCCAGTTTGATGTTAGGCATATCAGAGGTACTGAAAATGTTGTTGCAGACGGACTCAGCCGTATGTTTTCCAACGACGTCGAGACCCATGAACCGGTCGATATTTCATCACCTCCCGAGTCCATACTATCTGAGGTTAATGCCATCTTAACAGATGCTCCCATGCTCTTTAGGGACATTGAGAAATACCAACATGAAGATCCGACGCTGGCTCCGATAATGGAAACCCTTTCTTCTGGGGGACAGGTTGTCCCTTACGTACTAAGGAATGGTGTGTTATGTTGCCCTTCGAGGCATGATAAGATGATGAAAGTTGTCGTTCCAGCTGTTCTTGTACCTATGATCTTCAAGTACTATCATGAGACCCCATTGGGGGGGCATCTAGGCATCTTTAAAACTCGTGAAAAGATTCGTGAAAGGTTCATCTGGAAGGGTATGGACGGTGAAATCCGTGAAGTAGTAAAGGCTTGTAAATCCTGTTTGCTTAGTAAACCCACCATGTCCACCAAGGTAGGCCTTTTGTCTTCTCATCAGGCTTCGCGCCCAATGGAACGCCTGTATATTGATTATGTAGGACCCTTCCCCCAGTCAAAGGGAAATGCCAACAAGTTCATCTTTGTATGTGTAGATGGTTTTACAAGATTTCCTGGTTATTTCCGACTAAGCTGGCTACCGCTCAGTCCACCATTACTTGCCTAAATTCAATCTTGGCTTCGTTTGGTCCGTGTCAATATATTGTGTCTGATAATGCTAAGGCTTTTACATCTAATCTATTTCGTAAATTCTGCTTTGATCTATCCATCTCTCATGTGACAACTTCTGCTTATTACCCTCAACCATCTCTGGCTGAACGGGTTAATCGTAATCTCAGGTCGGCCCTTATTGCCTATCATCATGAAGATCATTCTAGGTGGGACACGTCCCTGCATTGGTTAGCTTTTGCTTTGAACTCGGCTGTTCATGAATCACATAAATTTACGCCAGCTTCGCTGATGTTCAAGTTTGTTCCCAACACGCCGCTCTCTAACCTCTGGTCTCTGAGTGACATTCTACCTGAGACAATAGATCCCGATAACATTAAAGATCTTTGGAAGAAGACTAAAGCCAATCTTAAAGTGTCTCATGAAAAGGTTAGGGAAAGATATGATCGTGGACGGAGACCCACCAATTTGAAGGTAGGTGACCAGGTGATGGTCAAGAATTTTGTTCCCGCGGGCAAGCTTGCCCCCAGATTTCATGGGCCGTGTATCATTCTCTATTTCCTTACTCCAGTTACCTTATTGTTAAGTAATCCAGCCACCGAGAGGATATTTAGGGTTCACCTGTCGCAGGTGAAACCAGTATAATTTCTGTGCTAACTTGCTTCATATAATCTTGAAAGAAATAGGAAGGTTATATTTTTTGAGGGGTTTCACTTTTAAGGCCTTCTGCCCTTTCTATAAAGTTCTTTATATTTAAGCATTTATTGTACACCTTCCCCGACCAGTTAAACTGCCATCCTGTCCTTACCAAGGCCATTACCACGCTCCCGTCTCCTGCTCAACTACAAACTGTGGCTTATGGGAATTGAATAAATATCACCACGCCGCTGGCCCCTCAGTTCCACCACCATGAATGTACCCTAAAATCATTTTGGACCAACAAAATTCTGCCGCCGAGCTTTAATGTTTCAGTGCCCCCGCAGCAGCGCGGCGCCGTACCTCTACTGAAGCAGGGTACGGGCCCGCCCTTCTCCAGTGAGGCCAACCAGTGTACAGCGAGCCGGAGTCCTCCTCCCGGCCAAGGCTGATGTGCGGCGCACAACCTGTAACTGGCCCGCGACCTGCATGTTCGCCGCGGGCGCGGCGCGCTTCAACTCCACTACTCCTCTCATAGTGCGGGCGAGCGGTATCTCTGGGTACTTGAGGGGTCCGAGCGGCCTCTTCTGGACACAAGCAGCAGCGGCCGGTCTGGCCGTCTAACTTGATCAACCTTGGATATATGTAATCAGCTACATGGACACTTAACATCAACAATTACTACAGTTTTGAATCCAACTGCAATATCTGGCGGACTTAGAAAATTTTTCCTCAACTTTAAAAACTAAAAGTTCCCTTCTGATTTCAACCTCTACAAGCACAAAGACATTACATCAATAGTAATCAAAGAATTACGAAACTGGATCCAATCATTTTAAGAAAATTTGTTGGTAAATACTTCTGCAATTAACTTCTAAATCAACATCATAACTTGGACCTTATTTTCTTCTGTGTTTCCCCTTGGAGGAACTTTTTTTTTGGGGAGGGGGGGAGGTCTGTACCGGGTGGTACACCTCCATGCCGCTAATTCAAACTTTGCGCCAGTTGAAACTCCTCTACTGGAGGAAGTCTGAACTTTATCTACTGTGTTAATTTTCTAGTTTCTCAGAAGATGTCACTACTTGTAAATTTTCAAGTTTCTGAACTGGGTCGTTTTCGATGTATTTTTGTTTTGCCTGTAGTAAGAAGTGTGGACATTCTCTTCCAGATGGCACTACTGAAGAAATACAATTATGCACCCTAGTGCGAAGTGAAAGAACTATGTTTTTGAAGAAATTTTGTGTTCATAAGTTTGTTCTTTGTTAAATTTCTTTCAGTTATTGTTTATGTTGGCAATATTAACCCCTTCCTTCGGCCAGGTTTGAATTTAGCCAATCCCGAATTTCTTTAATTAATTTATGACCAATCAGGTGTATCTTCTTCAACTTGGATATGTTGCTTAACCCTAGCCAATAAAATTCTTGTGGGCGGGTGTTCTCATTCCTGAAACGCCTCGAACTTTCCGCGAGAGTATATAAACTGCTGATTTTCGGGTCTCCGCGCCAATTCAGTAACATCTTTCAGTGTGTAAAGTACGTAGCAGGGGGCGGAAGCGCCTCTTTCTTCGGGCAGCAGTTCATCCACAAGGTAATGGCCGTTTAATAACTTCTTTTCTTGCTAGCTCAGCAGTTTAACTCTCGGGGCAGGTCCGAAGCCTTTCCATGTAACTTTCCCTTAAAATGTAAAGACACTCGGTATCAATTCTATCTGTTTAAACTATAAATTGGGATAGAGAGTGCTTAACCCTCTCGAGCTCCCACTCATGTTGCTTTGAGGTGAACTTATTTTCTCAACCGTTTCTTCCAGTCTAGCGTAATGTAAATTGTCTTCTCATATAAGTCACCTCTTTAGTATGGGATTAGCCCTTGCATTAACGGCCTAGTGCCAAGTAGGTTTTAAACAAAATGTATTAGGAGTGCAGCTTCGCCTCCTCTCAAGTTGGTATTTTAGAGGCCAGGTAATTAACCTGTTTCTTTACTTAAAAGGCCTCAGTAGGTTGGATATTTTACCCCTGTTTTCATGTCCTGGGAGGACAACTTGAAAGTGGAGTTTGGTGTGGCCTTTGATAGGCTGGAACTTAAGAGCGGGTTGCTCTTTCTAAATTTGTGTTTTCTGCGCGCCTCGAGGAGTCTTTACTGTGTAATTGGGAGCAAGTGCTCCTGGGCATGATTGGGGTCTTCTGCCCCTTTGTTGAATTCTGTATATCGTAAGGTTGGGCTTATAGCTCAAGATTTTTTTTTTTTTTTTTGCTAGGGACTTTACGTCGCACCGACACAGATAGGTCTTATGGCGACGATGGGATGGGAAAGGCCTAGGAGTTGGAAGGAAGCGGCCGTGGCCTTAATTAAGGTACAGCCCCAGCATTTGCCTGGTGTGAAAATGGGAAACCACGGGAAACCAAGCTCAAGAATTAGGTGTCTGGCTCTCGGAGCCCAAATCCTGTAATCATTGTAATTGTACATTTTCGAATTGTGTTTCGGCTACTGAGTACCTGTTCTATTTGTTATTTCTTAATCTTTAAAAGAAAATATAACCTTGTTAAATTTTATCTTAACTTTAATTTCGTATTTTGGGACCTGTTCACCCTCGCACCTTCTTTCACCTCTGCTGTTCCACAGAGACCTCGGAACAGTTTGAACAATTAATGAGTATGAAAATGCCAGTGACAGTAAAGGGGAAGATCAAGAAGATACGTACAGCATACCAACAACTAAACGCTGATCAATTTATGGTGGAAGTAAGAAGAAAAACGATCGTATTAATTCAATTAGCCCGCCTGAATAGTGTTGTGGTTACCGTGATTAGCTTCCACTCTCGGAGGCCCGGTCTCGATTCTCGGCTTTGCCTCGAAATCTGAAAAGATTCATGAGTGCTGTACCGGGGTCTCGGAAGTTCAACGCAATGGATTCCCATTCGATTCCCACTTCAATCATTCCGGAATTGGATTTCCACGATTTCCTCACTTCTTCCCCGGGCAAATGCTGGGAATGTGCCTTAATTAATGCAACGGCCGCTTAATTCCGACTCCTGTGTCTATCACTTTCAACCTTCCTATCACCCCACAAGTCCCGTCTTAAGCATAGGAGCCAAGGCCACCTGGGCGAGAGAAATGTCCTAGTCTCCAGTAGTATCCCCCGACCGGAAGTCTCACGCTGCAGGACACTGCCCTTGGGGCGGTTGAGGTGGGAACCCTCACTTAAATGAGTGAAAAACTAACCCTGGAGGTTAGTAAATAAATTAATTAATTAATTGTCCGCCTCTGTGGTGTAGTGGTTAGCGTGATTAACTGCCTCCCCCGGAGGCCCAGGTTCGATTCCCGGCTCTGCCACGAAATTTGAAAAGTGGTATGAGGGCTGGAACGGGGTCCACTCAGCCTCGGGAGCTCAACTGAGTAGAGGTGGGTTCGATTCCCACCTCAGCCATCCTGGAAGTGGTTTTCCGTGCTTTCCCCACTTCTCCTACAGGCGAATGCCGGGATGGTACCTAACATAAGGCCACGGCCGCTTCCTTCCCTTTTCCTTGCCTATCCCTCCAATCTTCCCATCCCTCCACAAGGCCCCTGTTCAGCATAGCAGGTGAGGCCGCCTCCTCAGTTGTATCCCCGACCAAGTGCCTGAAACTCCAGGACACTGCCCTTGAGGCGTTAGAGGTGGGATCCCTCGCTGAGTCCGAGGGAGAAGCCGAACCTGGAGGGTAAACAGATGATGATGATGATGATGATGATGATGATGATGATGATGATGATAATGAGTTTGTGTTGCAACCACAACCAGAATACTCGTCTTGTAAACCACGGGTAGTGATTTCAGTCCTCAGAGGAGGAACATTATGTGTTATTTATTTTCATATATCCACACTGAGTCTGGGTTGGAATCTGTACCAGAGTTGTCCGTTAACACTAGCCCCCTTAGCTCAGTGGCAGAGCACTGGTCTTGTAAACCAGGGGTCGTGAGTTCAATCCTCACAGGAGGCAATATTATTTATTTTCGACGTTTTTACTGAATATTGCTTGGAAGCTGGAACAGAAGGGGGCATTTTTACAAGATCTCTTACCTCAATGGTAGATTACTGGTCGCTTAGCACTGGGGCCGTGAATGAGATCGTCACATGTGGCAAGTGTTATATATTATTCCACGTACATACTTAGGCTGGATTGGAAGCAGAACCAGGAAAACGTTTGGTACGAGCCTCCTGAGCTCAGTGTTAGAGCACTGGTCCGGTAAAAAAACCGTATTAAAACCGTTGAATTTTACAATTTCCAATTTCAGAACAGGATTTTGCTGTAACACTTTGCTTCTTCTATAGTGCTACCCGTTCTAAAGCAATTGTAGCTCATCTGAGACTTAACAGACTTAACACTTTCTTACACAATAGGGGCCACTATTAAATTACTGCTTAAATAATGTTCAAACTGTTCAAACATTCATACTGACACGTTAAGTTAACACCTGCTCAAAATATAATTAGCCTACTTTCATATAACTGCATGTACGAATAACCCCTTAGTCTTATTCCTTGATACCGGGTCGGGGTGAGATGAGATTAATTTATAGGAATATATCTACGGCCGGATGCCCTTCCTGGCACCAACCTCAGCGAAGGAGGTAATGAAGATGAAATGTGTTATGGTGAATGAAATTGGGTAAGGGGTGGGAGGACTCAACTCTGGCCTCTGGATAGGAACTGTACCGGCATTTGCCTGGAAGTGAAAATATTAAACCACAGAAAACCATTCTGAGAATTGCCGACGGTGGGGTTCGAACCCTCGCGTTTCCCGAATGGTTGGCGCATAGCCAGAGGGCGTTAAAACGCGCGGCTACTCAGCCTGCTTTTACCTGTATAAATAAAATGATAATTTTTGTCTGTACGCTCGGATTAGATGTATTAGATTCCAGAACTTAATGTTAAGAAAATATTTAGATTAAAATAAGTTGAAGAAATAATAATTTTATAATGATAGCGCGAAAAGATGAGATTGTATTCGGGAAATAGTGGGTTCGAATCCTATTGTCGGTAGCCCTGAAGATGGTTTTCCGTGGTTTCCCATTTTTATAACAAGCACATGCTGGGGCTGTACCTTAATTAAGGCTACGGCCGCTTCCTTTCCACTGCTAGCCCTTTCCTATCACACTGTCGCCATAAGACCTATCTGTGTCGGTGCGACGTAATGCCAGCGATAAAAAAACCCATGTCACCAAATTTCCCTGACTTTTCCGTAAATTTTTTTTTTTTTGCTAGCGGCTTTACGTCGCACCGACACAGATAGGTCTTATGGCGACGATGGGATAGGAAAGGCCTAGGAGTTGGAATGAAGCGGCCGTGGCCTTAATTAAGGTACAGCCCCAGCATTTGCCTGGTGTGAAAATGGGAAACCACGGAAAACCATCTTCAGGGCTGCCGATAGTGGGATTCGAACCTACTATCTCCCGGATGCAAGCTCACAGCCGCGCGCCTCTACGCGCACGGCCAACTCGCCCGGTTTTCCGTAAATTAATATAAGAGTATCCATCATACAAAGCACAAGACTTGCCTTTCTTCGTCTCAATGACATGCATGTCGTAAATAAATACGCAGATAACAACATAACAATAAAAGCTACATCAACCATGGATGTCTACAGCTGGAATAATTTCAGTATGTTAAAAACTATAGACTAATCATCATCACCATCATCATCTGTTTACCCTCCAGGTTCGGCTTTTCCCTCGGTCTCAGCGAGGGATCCCACCTCTACCGCTTCAAGGGCAGTGTCCTGGAGCTTCAGACTCTTAGTCGGGGGATACAACTGGAGAGAATGGCCAGTACCTCGCCCAGGGGGCCTCACCTGCTATGCTGAACAGGGGCCTTGTGGAGGGATGGGAAGATTGGAAGGGATAGACAAGGATGAGGGAAGGAAGCGGCCGTGGCCTTCAGTTAGGTACCATCCCGGCATTCACCTGGGGGAGAAGTGGGAAACCACGGAAAACCACTTCGAGGATGGCTGAGGTGTGAATCGAACCCACCTCTACTCAGTTGACTTCCCGAGGATGAGTGGACCCCGTTCCAGCCCTCGTACCACTTTTCAAATTTTCGTGGCAGAGCCGGAAATCGAACCCGGACCTCCGGGGGTGGCAGCTAATCACGCTAACCACTACACCACAGAGGCGGACCTATAGACTAATATTACCTCAAAAAACCTTCAAGAGGGAGGTTGTGTGGAGTACGCCTTAATTCGCAGTCCCCCTGCTACAGGGACATTGGAAAACCCTGATAAGCTGCTGTTAATCTTACAGTTGTCGCAACTGGGACAAGAGCTGGTCTTTCTTCACATTCTTGTTTTCCACTGTAACGGAAGTGATCGCAAAAGGGAGAATTTTGCTGTGATGGCAAATGGGACACAACCGTAGGGGAAGATGGAGAAGAGGAGGAAGGAAGAGCACTGGTATCGTAAACCAGGAGTCGTGAGTTAAATCCCCACAGTAGGGACGTTATCTCATACTCTAACAGGCTACACTCAGTATGGCCCTTGAAGCTCAAACAAGACAGCAGGTTTGTTCTAGAACCTTCAGCTCAGTGGCACAGCACTAGTCGTGTAAACCACTAGTCTTGATTTCGATCCCTGTAGAAGACAAGTTATCTTTCATCTCCTTTCCTAATCTTGTTTACCATCCAGGATTGGCCTTTCCCTCGGGTTGGAGAAAGAATTGCGAAGGAGGACCAGAACCTCGACCTGCTATGCTGAACAGTGACCTTGTGGGGAGAAATGAAATGAAATGTCGTATGGCTTTTAGTGCCGGGATATCCCAGGACGGGTTCGGCTCGCCAGGTGCAGATGATGATGAGGACGGCACATACACCCAGCCCCCGTGCCACAGGAATTAACCAATTAAAGTTAAAATCGCGACCCGGCCGGGAGTAGAACCCGGGACCCTCTAAACCGAAGGCCAGTACGCTGACCATCCAGCCAACGAGTCGCACTGTGGGGAGAATGGAACATTGGACGAGATAGATAAGTAAGGTGTAAGGAAACGACGCCTTAGGTTAGGTACCTTCCCGGCATTTGCTTGGATGATAAAGCAGAAAGCATGGAAAACCTCTTCGAGGATGGCTGAGCTGGAAATCGAACTCCCCTCTAATTAGCTGACCTCCCGAGGCTGAGTGGATCACGTTTCAGCCCTCGTACCACTTGTTGTATATAATGATAGAGCCGGGAAGCGAACCCGGCATTCTGGGGTAGCAGCTAATCTCAGTAACCACTAGAACACAATGTCGGGCTCAGATTTGTACGAATAAGATAAACTTTCTTCGCAATGTTTACCGTAAATAGCTGTTGAAAATGACGAAGGCTATCCAGGCGATGTTTATAATCAGCGTTCGCTTATTATCCGCACACTTTATCTTGGCGCATTTGTGTACGGGGGTGAGGAGTAAGGAGGGAGCTGTCCCGGTATCGATAGTGCTGCCAACTGAATAAAAAATAAATCTGAATTGAATCGAGAATATGATCGATCGATATGAAATTTCTAAACCGTTATCATCTTAAGCCAACAACTGTGTCACATACACATTATATAACATTATAAAACATTTCTCGATGCCAAATCTTGTTCCTAGCATGAATTCTCTACTTTGGCGTTGTTGTGTAAACAACAACAATACTAGTACGTAAAGTGTACGCCAGATGTCGCACAACGGTGCTTAAGCGATTCATACTTTGTGTTTCAAAGGTTGCCAGTACGAATCTCGAAGATCGCCGAGGTCGACCGATTCAGCACTAGGGTGTAAATGCAACAAGATAAAGTGTGCGGATAATACTTCGATTTGCATTCTTTCCTGAGCAGTCAATTACTGTCTAGAGCAGGGAGGGCGAACCTATGACACGCGTGTCATTAGGTGGCACGCGAACACAATTTCGGTGGCACACCAAATGCACGTATTAACGTTTTTATGTACATCTTGTACTATAGACTATACATACATCGTGCATCGTATGGTCATAGTGTTTCAGGTTTAAGAAATAAGTACCTATTTCTAGTTTCATTCGGACGGGTATTATGGCAACACTGATAGGTCCAGAAGTCACGTGAGATAAATGTCAGATGCGTCCGACGGATATTTCGCTCACCCACATCAATCATTTAGTGAAGTTTGGCTTCTGCGCGGTTGCCAGCATCGCGACATTTTTCTTAGTTTGTAACAGTTTATTATTTTGAATTTTTGTAAGACAAGTAGTTGCCAAGAGATTTTTCCAATTTCGAGATTTGGACAAACTTAATTTCAAAACCTCATATTGCACAAATGAGTGACATTAATGCCAAATGTTTTGAGTGGTTAGATATTGACAGTTTAGAAATGGAGTTTACTGAATTTCGAGAAAGCATTACATGGGTCAACAAATACACTGACTGACAGAGCAAATGCAACACCAAGAAGGAGTAGTGCGAAAGGGATGAAAGTTGGGGAAAAAACAGAGACGGCACGGACGAATAATTGATGTTTATTTCAAACCGATATGCAGGTTACACAATGCGCACGGCATCGACTCAGTAGGATGTAGGACCATCGCGAGCGGCGATGCACGCAGAAACACGTCGAGGTACAGAGTCAATAAGAGTGCGGATGGTGTCCTGAGGGATGGTTCTCCATTCTCTGTCAACCATTTGCCACAGTTGGTCGTCCGTACGAGGCTGGGGCAGAGTTTGCAAACGGCGTCCAATGAGATCCCACACGTGTTCGATTGGTGAGAGATCCGGAGAGTACGCTGGCCACGGAAGCATCTGTACACCTCGTAGAGCCTGTTGGGAGATGCGAGCAGTGTGTGGGCGGGCATTATCCTGCTGAAACAGAGCATTGGGCAGCCCCTGAAGGTACGGGAATGCCACCGGCCGCAGCACATGCTGCACGTAGCGGTGGACATTTAACGTGCCTTGAATACGCACTAGAGGTGACGTGGAATCATACGCAATAGCGCCCCAAACCATGATGCCGCGTTGTCTAGCGATAGGGCGTTCCACAGTTACTGCCGGATTTGACCTTTCTCCACGCCAGTAGTATAATTGGATGGTTCTGCGGCACCTCCGCCGCCGCACGCCTCCTCCTCCGCCGCCTCCTCCGCCGCCGCCGCCCGCGGGAAATTTGAATTTTGGCGGGAAATTTGAATTTTGGCGCGAGATTTGAATTTGTAAACAAAGCCACGTGCTTTTTGACAGCTGTCATCGACAACAACGCATCGCTAACCTCACTGCTGCCATCTTGACGGGCCTAAACCTCACTAGTACCAACTTAACCTAACTAGCGTGAGGTAAACAAAGCCACGTGTTTTTTGACAACCACGTGCTTTTTGACAGACAACAACGCATCGCTAACCTCAGTACTGCCATCTTGACGGGACTAAACCTCAGTAGTGCCAACTTAACCTCACTAGCATGAGGTAAACAAAGCCACGTGCTTTTTGACACCACGTGCTTTTGACAGATTTGTAAACAAAGCCACGTGCTTTTTGACAGACAACAACGCATCGCTAACCTCAGTACTGCCATCTTGACGGGCCTAAACCTCAGTAGTGCCAACTTAACCTCACTAGCATGAGGTAAACAAAGCCACGTGCTTTTTGACAGCCACGTGCTTTTGACAGATTTGTAAACAAAGCCACGTGCTTTTTGACAGACAACAACGCATCGCTAACCTCAGTACTGCCATCTTGACGGACCTAAACCTTAGTGGTACCAACTTAACCTAACTAGCATGAGGTAAACAAAGCCACGTGCTTTTTGACAGCCACGTGCTTTTCGACAGATTTGTAAACAAAGCCACGTGCTTTTTGACAGACAACAACGCATCGCTAACCTCAGTACTGCCATCTTGACGGACCTAAACCTTAGTGGTACCAACTTAACCTAACTAGCATGAGGTAAACAAAGTCACGTGCTTTTTTGACAGCTGTCATCCGCCATCTTTAAACCACAGAGCACTGTGCTGCCCTCTTTATCGTAGTAGATGTAAAATTCGTCACCTATCATCGGCAGTGCTGCCATCTTGACGGGCCTAAACCTTAGTAGTACCAACTTAACCTAACTAGCGTGAGATAAACAAATCCACGTGCTTTTTTGACAGCTGTCATCCGCCATCTTTAATCTATAGAGCTCAGTGCTGCCCTCTTTAGCTACTTACCTTTGAAATGTGGTGGCGGATAATTTGAGAAATGCTTTTTGACAGCAGCCATCTTTGTGCACCGTGCTGCCCTCTTTAGCTAGATACCTGTGGTGGCGGGCAATTCCACATGACAGCAGCCATCTTTAATCAAGAGAGCACCGTGCTGCCCTCTATATGGTGGCGGCAAATTCTACATGCTCTTGTTTGGAAACAAACTCACGCGCTTTTTTGACAGCTGTTATCCGCCATCTTTAATCAACAGAGCACCGTGCTGCCCTCTTTAGCTACTTACCTTTGAAATGTGGTGGCGGCAAATTCCACGTGCTCTTGTTTGGAAACAAAGCCATGTGCTTTCTTGACAGCTGACATCCGCCATCTTTAATCTATAGAGCACAGTGCTGCCCTCTTTATCGTAGTAGATGTAAATTCATCACAGCTGTCATCCGCAGTGCTGCCATCTTAACGGGCCTAAACCTTAGTGCTACCAACTTAACCTCACTAGCGTGAGATAAACAAATCCACGTGCTTTTTTGACAGCTGTCATCCACCATCTTTAATCCATAGAGCACAGTGGTGCCCTCTTTAGCTACTTACCTTTGAAGTGTGGTGGCGGATAATTTGAAAAATGTTTTTTGATAGCAGCCATCTTTGAGCACCGTGCTGCCCTCTTTAGCTAGATACCTGTGGTGGCAGGCAATTCCACGTGACAGCAGCCATCTTTAATCATGCGAGCACCGTGCTGCCCTCTATGTGGTGGCGGCAATTTGAAAAATTCTACATGCTCTTGTTTGGAAACAAACTCACGTGCTTTTTTCTGACAGCTGTCATCCGCCATCTTGCATCACAAACCTCAGTGCTGCGCTCTTTAACTAGATACCTTTGAAATGTGGTGGCGGCAAATTCCACGTGCTCTTGTTTAGTAAACAAAGCCACGTGCTTCTTTTGACAGCTGTCATCCACCATCTTTAATCAATAGAGCACTGTGCTGCTATCATGCGGGCAATTTCATCACCTGTCATCCGCCATCTTTAATCTACAGAGCACCGTGCTGCTCTCTGTAGTAGCGGGCAATTTGAAAAGTTCTGTTAGCTGTCATCCGCCATCTTTAATCAAGAGAGCACCGTGCTGCCATCTATGTGGTGGCGGCAAATTCCACGTGCTCTTGTTTAGTAAACAAACTCACGCGCTTTTTTGCCAGCTGTCATCCGCCATCTTACATCGCAAACCTCAGTGCTACACTCTTTAGTTGAAATATGGTGGCGGATAATTTAAAAAGAAAAATTCTACAGCAGCCATCTCTCGGCGCTAATTGCACAAGATGGTGGCTATACATGACTCCTTAAAGGTGCTTATGCAAGATGGCTGCTATACATAGACTCCCTTGGGATGCTTGCGCAAGATGGCGGTTATACATAGCTCCTTATGAGGGATGCTTGTGCAAGATGGCGGTTGCTCTTATGAGGCGGCTTAAGGATCCTTGGCTATAGACGCCCTAAGGATGCTTGCGCAAGATGGCGGATGCAAGATGGCGGCTATACGTAGCTCATTATGAGACAGCCAGTACTCGATACAACATGTGATCAGAACATTGATTGATGTGTTCAGAACACAAAATAAGTAGAATCGAACACTGTACTCGATGTCGTTAACTTCAACATGTGATTAAAACATTGTCTGGTGTGTTCAGAACACTACATAAGTAGAATCGAACGCTGTAGAACATGTTAGGGGATACCTTTGTTTAGATTGAAACATAACAAGACTAGAATTGAACACTGCACTCGATGTCGTTACATGTGATCAGAACAATGATTGATGCGTTTCCTCCTCCTCCTCCTCCTCCTCCTCCTCCCCCCCTCCTCCTCCTCCTTCTCTACCTCCTCCTCCGCCTCTTATGTCAAGGCATAGCTTTACATCGAACAAGTTTAAACCTGCATCGCGAAGGCAAGCGTGTGCAGCGATAACATTATTGTGCATGTTTAGACTTTCGAAACATAAGAAGAGTAGAATCAAACGCTGTACTCGATACGACATGTGATCAGAACATTGATTGGTACGTTCAGAAAACAAAATAAGTGATCAAGACTAGAATCGAACAATGTACTCAATACATCATGTGTTTAGAATATGTCAGGGGATACGCTTGTTCTAAGAAGATCAGATTGAAACATAACAAGACTAGAATAGAACACTGTAATCGATGTTGTTAACTTCAACATGTGATCAGAACATTGATTGATGTGTTCAGAACACAAAATAAGTGATCATGACTAGAATCGAACACTGTACTCGATACAACATGTGATCAGAACATTGATCGATGTGTTCAGAACACGAAATAAGTGATCAAGACTAGAATCGAACACTGTACTCAATACAACATGTGTTTAGAACATGTTAGGGGGTACCCTTGTTCTAAGAAGATCAGAATGAAACATAACAAGGCTAGAATCGAACACTGTAATCGATGTTGTTAACCTCAACATATGATCAGAACATTGTTTGATGTGTTCAGAGCAAAAGTACAATTTTGATGATTTGCACAGCTAACTCGCTCGGTAAACGATATAGCCAAAGTATAACTTCAAATTATTTACCTTCCATCATTCGTCTTGTGTGTAAAAATCAGTCGAACAAGTTATCGCATAAACATGGCTGAAAAAAAATCGTGATAGGGTATGGAACCCAGGGGTTACATCTTATCAGAAGGGCAAAAAGGATGAAAGGACTCTTCCTCCTCCTTACCGCACATTCCTTGGCTAAAGGGCTAATGGGCTAAAGGGCTAATGGGCAAAAGGGCTAAAGGGCTAATGGGCTAAAGGGCTAAAGGGCTAAAGGTGTAACAACCTCATCGATCGCTATCAGCAAGAACGCTTGTACTTTGTAGAAAATTAATCTTTATTGGTAAATGGTTTTATGTTCAGAACAAGGAATGGAACCTAGGGGTTACGTCTTACCTAATAAAATCCCCGAGGTGCGATGAGTTACGTTTTTCGAACTAGTGTTTGGAACACTGAACTTTTCAAGATGGCAAGAGTGAGGTTAGCAATGTTCTGTTGTTGGATTTTAAATTCCGCGCTACAACATGCATAAGGTGGCAGCCCTTGAGGTTTACTCCCGTAAAGATGGCAAGAGTGAGGTTAGCAATGTTCCGTTGTTGGATTTTTAAAATTCCCCGCTATAACATGCAAAAGGTGGCAGCCTTGAGGTTTACCGCCGTAAAGATGGCAGCAGTGAGGTTAGCGACGCTCCATTGTCCTTCAAAGTGAGGTTAGGGTTCGTCAAGAAGACAGCTGTCAAAAAAGCACGTGGCTATGTTTACCAAACAAGAGCACGTGATCGTGACGTCACGGTCACGTAATCAATCCTTAGCTCGACGTCGCTAAGAGCAGCATTAGGATTAGCTATTCTTAAAAGTCTTGGGAACAGAGCAGCAGTATGAATTGCTATGTTTCAAAGCGTGTGCACATCACCTATCGATTTTACATACATCGACCATCGAACTAAACTTCATCCGCTAGATCGTGCTGCTATCTTAGCATGACTTTAAAGTACAATGAATAGCCATGTTTCAAAGCGTGTACACATTACCTATCGATTTTGCATGCATCGACTCTCGTACTAAACTTCTCCCGCTAGATTGTGCTGCTATCTTAGCATGACTAAGATGCATGAACTGAAAATACGAAGAATAACCATGTTTTAAAGCGTGTACACATTACCTATCGACTTTGCATGTATCGACTCTCGTACTAAACTTCTGCAGGTAGATTGTGCTGCTATCTTAGCATAACTTATACGCATGAACTTAAAATACAGAGAATAGCTATGTCTCAAAGCGTGTACACATTACTTATTGATTTTGCATGCAACAAATATCGTACTAAACTTCTTCCTCTAGATTGTACTGCTATCTTAGCATAACTTATACACATGAACTTAAAAGTAGAAAGTATAGCCATGTTTCAAAGCGTGTACACATTACTTATTGATTTTGCATGCATCAAATATCGTACTAAACTCCTTCCGCTAGATTGTACTGCTATCTTAACACAACCTATACGCATGACCTTAAAGTAAAAAGGTGTGTACACATCACCTATCGATTTTGCATGCATCGAATCTCGTACTGAACTTCGTCCGCTAGATTGTGCTGCTATCTTAGCATAACCTATACCAATGAACTTAAAGTACAATGATTAGTCATGTTTCAAAGCGTGTACACATCAACTATCGAATTTGCATGTATTGACTCTCGTACTAAACTCCTTCCGCTAGATCGTGCTGCTATCTTAGCATAACCAATACGCATGACCTTAAAGTAAAAAGAATAGCCATGTTTCAAAGTGTGTACACATTACCTATCGATTTTACAAGCATCGACTCTCGTACTAAACTTCTTCCGCTAGATTGTGCTGGTATCTTAGCATAACCTATACGCATGGCCTTAAGGTACAAAGAATAGCCATGTTTCAAAGCGTGTACACATTACCTATCGATTTTGCATGCATTGACTCTCGTACTAAACTTCTTCCGCTAGATTGTGCTGGCATCTTAGCATAACTTATACACATGAACTTAAAAGTACAAAGAATAGCCATGTTTCAAAGCATGTACACATTACCTATGGATTTTACATACATCGACCATCGAACTAAACTTCATCCGCTAGATTGTGCTGCTATCTTAGCATGACCTTAAAGTAAAAAGAATAGCCATGTTTCAAAGTGTGTACACATCACCTATCGATTTGCATGCAACAAATATCGTACTAAACTTCTTCCGCTAGATTGTGCTGCTATCTTAGCATAACTAAGATGCATGAACTGAAAGTACGAAGAATAACCATGTTTTAAAGCGTGTACTCATTACTTATCGATTTTACATACATCGACTCTCGTACTAAACTTCTTGCGCTAGATTGTGCCGCTATCTTAGCATAACCTGTACGCATGAACTTAAAGTACAAAGAATAGCCTTGTTTCGAAAGCGTTTACACATTACCTAATGATTTTGCACGAAACGACTATCATACTAAACTTTTCCCACTAGATTGTGCTAAAATCATGTAAGTGTGCTGCTTTCTTAGCATAACCTATCGATTTTACATGCATCTACTATCGTACTAGACTTCTTCCGCAAGAGCATGTAGCAATCGCTTTTGTGTATCCCTAACCCATGTGCATGAACTTAAAGCATAAAGATGAGCTATGTTCTAAAGCGTGTACACATCACCTATCGATAATGTATGTATCGAATATCGTACTAAACTTCTCCTGCTAGAGCGTACGAGTATCGCTTGTGCGTGCACGAACTTAAAGCATAAAGAATAGCAATGTATAAAAATCTTGTAAACAAAGCAGCAGCATTACGTATAGTCAAGATTAAATGCGTGCACACATCATGTATCCATGATGCACACAGTACTAAACTTATTCCATTAGAGTGTACAAAGTTCGCATGTGTTTGTGCTGCTATCTTAGCATAGCCTATGTGAATGAACTTAAAGCATAAAGAATAGTTATGTGTAAAAAATCTTGTGAACATAGCAGAGTGTTAACTACGTAGGTGTAGACATTGAACTTTATATGCTGAGGCAGCATACTACGTGACCGTGACGTCACGACCACGTGCTCTTGTTTGGTAAACATAGCCACGTGCTTTTTTGACAGCTGTCTTCTTGACGAACCCTAACCTCACTTTGAAGGACAATGGAGCGTCGCTAACCTCACTGCTGCCATCTTTACGGCGGTAAACCTCAAGGCTGCCACCTTTTGCATGTTATAGCGGGGAATTTTAAAAATCCAACAACGGAACATTGCTAACCTCACTCTTGCCATCTTTACGGGAGTAAACCTCAAGGGCTGCCACCTTATGCATGTTGTAGCGCGGAATTTAAAATCCAACAACAGAACATTGCTAACCTCACTCTTGCCATCTTGAAAAGTTCAGTGTTCCAAACACTAGTTCGAAAAACGTAACTCATCGCACCTCGGGGATTTTATTAGGTAAGACGTAACCCCTAGGTTCCATTCCTTGTTCTGAACATAAAACCATTTACCAATAAATATTAATTTTCTACAAAGTACAAGCGTTCTTGCTGATAGCGATCGATGAGGTTGTTACACCTTTAGCCCTTTAGCCCTTTAGCCCATTAGCCCTTTAGCCCTTTTGCCCATTAGCCCTTTAGCCCATTAGCCCTTTAGCCAAGGAATGTGCGGTAAGGAGGAGGAAGAGTCCTTTCATCCTTTTTGCCCTTCTGATAAGATGTAACCCCTGGGTTCCATACCCTATCACGATTTTTTTCAGCCATGTTTATGCGATAACTTGTTCGACTGATTTTTACACACAAGACGAATGATGGAAGGTAAATAATTTGAAGTTATACTTTGGCTATATCGTTTACCGAGCGAGTTAGCTGTGCAAATCATCAAAATTGTACTTTTGCTCTGAACACATCAAACAATGTTCTGATCATATGTTGAGGTTAACAACATCGATTACAGTGTTCGATTCTAGTCTTGTTATGTTTCATTCTGATCTTCTTAGAACGAGGGTACCCCCTAACATGTTCTAAACACATGTTGTATTGAGTACAGTGTTCGATTCTAGTCTTGATCACATATTTCGTGTTCTGAACACATCGATCAATGTTCTGATCACATGTTGTATCGAGTACAGTGTTCGATTCTAGTCATGATCACTTATTTTGTGTTCTGAACACATCAATCAATGTTCTGATCACATGTTGAAGTTAACAACATCGATTACAGTGTTCTATTCTAGTCTTGTTATGTTTCAATCTGATCTTCTTAGAACAAGCGTATCCCCTGACATATTCTAAACACATGATGTATTGAGTACATTGTTCGATTCTAGTCTTGATCACTTATTTTGTTTTCTGAACGCATCAATCAATGTTCTGATCACATGTCGTATCGAGTACAGCGTTTGATTCTACTCTTCTTATGTTTCGAAAGTCTAAACATGCACAATAATGTTATCGCTGCACACGCTTGCCTTCGCGATGCAGGTTTAAACTTGTTCGATATAAAGCTATGCCTTGACATAAGAGGCGGAGGAGGAGGTAGAGAAGGAGGAGGAGGAGGGGGAGGAGGAGGAGGAGGAGGAGAATGATAAGGCCTTAACAGCCTATGTATAGTCGCCTTTGTTTAAAGATGATAGCTGTCAAAAGAATTTTTCAAATTATCCACCACCACATTTCAGCTAAAGAGGGCAGCAGGGTGCTCTGTTGATTAAGCACATAGAATTTCAAATTGCCCTCCACCACATGCATAACAGCAGCTGTTATCTTGCGCAGTAGCCTCTAAGCTAGCTTTCTTCATAAGAGTAGCCGCCATCTTGTGCGAGCACCCCTAGGCCGTCTCATAAGGAGCTATGTATAGTCACCATTTTGTGTCTGCCATCTTGCGTAAGCATCCCTAGGACGTCTCAAGGCATCTTGTTTCTCATAAGAGCAGCCACCATCTTGTAGAAATAGATAGATGCCAATGCCAAAGGGCTTAAGTAGGAATCGAACCGTTGATCTCATCATTAGACTATGTTTTTTCTTGTTCCTGATACTACGAACCTACGTATTAGGCGGAAAAATTTTGTCCGTTTTGCTCTACGATGCATCGTTTTCGAGATATTTAACATTTTGCATTTAAGCCTCCTAATTTAATGAATCGAACCTGCACGGTACGTTATACTCTCTACCATAGCTAGACCTGATCATGTTACGAAGACTCGCTTCAATACAAGCTAAAACAGAGCAAATGCCAAAGGGCCTAAGTAGGAACCGAACCGTTGATCCCATCATTAGACTATGATTTTCTTGTTCCTTATACTGCGAACCTGGGTATTAGGCAGAAAAATTTTGTCCGTTTTGCTCTACGGTGCACCGTTTTCGATATATTTAACATTTTGCATTTAAGCCCTAAATTTAATGAATCGAACTATCACGACACGTTAGCCTCTAAGCTAAGAGTAGCAACCATCTTGCGCAAGCACCCTTAAAGCGTCTCATAAGGAGTTATGTATAGCCGCCATCTTGTGTCCGCCATCTTGCGCAAGCATCCTTAGGGCGTCTCAAGCCATCTTGTGCAAGGACCCTTAAGCCGTCCCATAAGAGCAGCCGCTATCTTGCGCAAGCATCCCTAGGGTATCTCATAAGGAGCCATGTATAACTGCCATCTTGCGCAAGCATCCCAAGGGCGTCTCATAAGAACCTGTGTATAGCAGCTATCTTGCGTAAGCACCCTTAAGGAGTCATGTATAGCCGCCATCTTATGCAATTAGCGTCGAGAGAGGGCTGCTGTAGAATTTTTCTTTTTAAATTATCCGCCACCACTTTTCAAAGGTATCTAGCTAAAGATGGCAGCACTGCGGATGACAGGTGACGAATTTACTTCTACTACGATAAAGAGGGCAGCACGGTGCTCTCTGGATTAAAGATGGCGGATGACAGCTGTCAAAAAAGCACATGGCTATGTTTATCAAACAAGAGCACGTGGAATTTGCCGCCATCACATTTCAAACCAAAGAGGGCAGCACTATGCTCTGTTGATTAAAGATGGCGGATGGTAGCTGTCGAAAAAGCACGTGAGTTTGTTTCCAAACAAGAGCACGTGGAATTTTTCAATTTGCCGCCACCACATTTCAAAGGTATCTAGCTAAAGATGGCAGCACGGTGCTCTCTTGATTAAAGATGGCGGATGATAGCTAACAGAACTTTTCAAATTGCCCGCTACTACGTGCTTAAGGTAGTAGCCACAAAGAGGGCAGCATGGTGTTCTGTGGATTAAAGATGGCGGATGACAGGTGATGAAATTGTCCGCATGATAGCAGCACGGTGCTCTGTTGATTAAAGATGGCGCATGACAGCTGTCAAAAAAGCACATGGCTTTGTTTCCAAACAAGAGCACGTGGAATTTACCACCACCACATTTCAAACTAAAGAGGGCAGCACTGTGTTCTGTTGATTAAAGATGGCGGATGACGGCTGTCAAAAAAGCACGTGAGTTTGTTTTCAAACAAGAGCACGTGGAATTTTTCAATTTGTCGCCGCCACATAGAGGGCAGCACTGTTCTCTCTGGATTAAAGATGGCTGCTTGTCGAAAAGCATTTTTCAAATTATCCGCCACCACATTTCAGCTAAAGAGGGCAGCACTGTGCTCTATAGATTAAAGATGGCGGATGACAGCTATCAAAAAAGCACGTGGCTGTCAAAAAGCACGTGGATTTGTTTATCTCGAGCTAGTGAGGTTAAGTTGGTAGCACTAAGGTTTAGGACCGTCAAGATGGCAGCACTGCCGATGACAGGTGACGAAAGAGGGCAGCACGGTGCTCTGTAGTTTAAAGATGGCGGATGACAGCTGTCAAAAATGCACGTGGCTGTCAAAAAGCACGTGGCTTTGTTTACCTCGCGCTAGTTAGGTTAAGTTGGTACCACTAAGGTTTAGGTCCGTCAAGATGGCAGTACTGAGGTTAGCGATGCGTTGTTGTCTGTCAAAATGCACGTGGCTTTGTTTACAAATCTGTCGAAAAGCACGTGGCTGTCAAAAAGCACGTGGCTTTGTTTACCTCATGCTAGTGAGGTTAAGTTGGTACCACTAAGGTTTAGGCCCGTCAAGATGGCAGTACTGAGGTTAGCGATGCGTTGTTGTCTGTCAAAAAGCACGTGGCTTTGTTTACAAATCTGTCAAAAAGCACGTGGCTGTCAAAAAACACGTGGATTTGTTTACCTCATGCTAGTGAGGTTAAGTTGGCACTTCTGAGGTTTAGGCCCGTCAAGATGGCAGTACTGAGGTTAGCGATGCGTTGTTGTCTGTCAAAAAGCACGTGGCTGTCAAAAAACACGTGGCTTTGTTTACCTCATGCTAGTTAGGTTAAGTTGGCACTAGTGAGGTTTAGGCCCGTCAAGGTGGCAGTACTGAGGTTAGCGATGCGTTGTTGTCGATGACAGCTGTCAAAAAGCACGTGGCTTTGTTTACAAATTCAAATCTCCCGCCAAAATTCAAATTTCCCGCCAAAATTCAAATTTCCCGCGGGCGGCGGCGGCGGCGGAGGAGGAGGAGGAGGCGGAGGATGCGGCGGAGGCGCCAGAATCCCTGCATTATACTACTCACGCCGACGCCACACTCGTCTGCGGTGACTATCACTGACAGAACAGAAGCGTGACTCATCGGAGAACACGACGTTCCGCCATTCCCTCATCCAAGTCGCTCTAGCCCGGCACCATGCCAGGCGTGCACGTCTATGCTGTGGAGTCAATGGTAGTCTTCTGAGCGGACGCCGGGAGTGCAGGCCTCCTTCAACCAATCGACGGGAAATTGTTCTGGTCGATATTGGAACAGCCAGGGTGTCTTGCACATGCTGAAGAATGGCGGTTGACGTGGCGTGCGGGGCTGCCACCGCTTGGCGGCGGATGCGCCGATCCTCGCGTGCTGACGTCACTCGGGCTGCGCCTGGACCCTCGCACGTGCCACATGTCCCTGCGCCAACCATCTTCGCCACAGGCGCTGCACCGTGGACACATCCCTATAGGTATCGGCTGCGATTTGACGAAGCGACCAACCTGCCCTTCTCAGCCCGATAACCATACCCCTCGTAAAGTCGTCTGTCTGCTGGAAATGCCTCCGTTGACGGCGGCCTGGCATTCTTAGATATACACGTGTCCTGTGGCACACGACAACACGTTCTACAATGACTGTCGGCTGAGAAATCACGGTACGAAGTGGGCCATTCTCGAACGCCGTGTCCCATTTATCATTCGCTACGTGCGCAGCACAGCGGCGCATTTCACATCATGAGCATACCTCAGTGACGTCAGTCTACCCTGCAATTGGCATAAAGTTCTGACCACTCCTTCTTGGTGTTGCATTTGCTCTGTCAGTCAGTGTACATACAACTTGGTGAAGCACTGGTGAAAATCGAGTGTGCTGTTGATGGTGAATACTCTCTCCAGAAGCCGCAGAACGTAATACTTGAGCAGTGGAACAGCCTGCCACACATATTTTCGGCCGTGGAGAAACTTGCTCTAGTGCTAGATAATTTGTTTGCGTCATCATACGCCTGCGAGCAGCTCATTTCTACAACGAACCTTGTCAATGTAACTAGAAAACTAACGTTGTGAAGTCAACAGTTACAAACCGTCTTGGTTCAGGTGCAAGTCTTATCGTGTGTTATGAAGCTATCATAAATTATATGGTTACGATATATTTTTCCGGTATTGGAAAAATACGACCACGAAACCTGCAATGAAATGTATTATTTCACAATATATATGTGTATGAGTAATAACATACTATTAAACATATTTTTTTTTAGGGATGAAAGTCGGTGGTGGTGAGGGTGGGGGGCAGGTTGTAGCCATTAAAAAAAGTAAAATAACAAGTGGCACAGTAGACAGCCTGATAATAATAAACCAGATTTAAAATGACACACTAGTTGGAAAAGGTTCGCCATCCCAGGTCTAGAGAATCAATAAACATCACCGTATGATCAAAGAGCGTGTACTAAGGATCCTTAAAATCCCCAGGGAGTGATTACTTGTTCATTGATGAGTCACGTTAAGCAAATTCCCCAGTGGCGCAATTAATTAGCGCACGGTACTTATAAGACTAGCCGAGAGATGCCGGGGTTGTGAGTTCGAGCCTCACCTGGGGAATACCTCTTTTAATGTTAAGCGTGTTCTTGTGCACACAAATTGTAGAAAGTTTGAACAATTAATAAGGACGAAAATGCCAGTGACAGTAAAGGGGAAGATCAAGAAGATTCGTACGGCGTATCAAGAACTAATCGCTGATCAATTTATGGTGGAAATAAGAAGAAAAACGATCGTATTATTTCAATTAGCCCGCCTGCATAGTGTTGTGGTTACCGTGATTAGCTTCCACTCTCGGAGGCCCGGTCCCGATTCTCGGCTTTGCCTCAAAATCTGAAAAGTTTCGTGAGTGCTGGACCGGAGTCTACACAGCCTCGGAAGTTCAACGCAATGGATTCCCATTCGATTCCCAGTTCAGCCATTCTGGAATTGGATTTCCACGGTTTGCTCACTTCTTCCCCGGGCAAATGCTGGTAAGGTGCCTTAATTAATGCAACGGCCGCTTAATTCCGTCTCCTGTGTCTATCACTTCCAATCTTCCCATCACGCCACAAGTCCCGTCTTAAGCATACGAGCCAAGGCCACCTGGGCGAGGGACTTGTCCTCGTCTCCAGTAGTATCCCCCGACCGGAAATCTCACGCTGCAGGACACTGCCCTTGAGGCGGTTGAAGTGGGAACCCGCGCTAAATCCGAGTGAAAAATTAACCCTGAAGATTAAATAATAAATAAATAAATAAATAAATAAATAAATAAATAAATAAATAAACAAATAAATAAATAAAGCGTTACTGAGCATGTAAATAAAAATAATATTTTAAATGCCGACGTCCTAAGTTTGACCGTGTTCCGCCGTTCAAAAGGACGGCTACCACTCTCGGATAATACCCATGTTCTTAAGATCCACAGGTTAATACTCTACCACTAGTAGCTGAGGGAATTCGAAGACACCGTTTAGCTCAGTTCGGGCAACTTGAAACAATATTCTGCTAGCAACAGCTAGAGGCCTCCTGATAGCTAATACACGATCCCAAGTTGATGGCCTCTACGGTAATTTAGAAGAAATCGATGTGATCTGCCTCCTAAGCTCACAAGAGGCAGGTACACTTTCTTATACATATTGATGATGAGTTTGTGTTGCAAACACAACCAGAATACCGCGCATTCGGATCTTGTTTTGCACAGTGACAGAGAACTCGCCTTGTAAACCACGGGTTGTGATTTCAGTCCTCACAGGAGGCACAATATGCGTTATTTATTTTCGTACGTCCATACTGAGTCTGTGTTGGAATCTGTACCAGAGGAGTCCGTTAACACAAGCCACCTTAGCTCAGTGGCAGAGCACTGGTCTTGTAAACCAGGGGTCGTGAGTTCAAACCTCACAGGCGGCAATATTATTTATTTTCGACGTCTTTACTGAATATTGCTTGGAAGCTGAAAGAGAAGGGGCATTTTTACAAGATCTCTTACCGAATGGTAGATCACTGGTCTCTTAGCACAGGGGCCGTGAATGCGATCGTCAGATGTGGCAAGTGTTATTCATTTGAGGCTGGATTGGAAGCAGAACCAGGAACACGTTTGGTACGAGCCTCCTGAGCTCAGTGGTAGAGCACTGGTCCTGTAAAACTGGGGTCGTGAGTCCAATGTGCACAGGAAGCAGGTAAGATATATTTTCACTCGTTCATACTGAGGTTCGATTGAAGCTGAACCAGAAAACCGTTTTGGTACAAGTCATGTGTTCAATCATCATAGGAAGCAAGTAATATTTATTATCGCACGCCCTTACTGATTTCGGTTAGGAATCTGAACAAGAAGAAAGCATTAGTACAGGCCTTCTCAGCTCAGTGGCAGAGCACTGGTCTCGTAAACCAGGGTTCGTGAGTTTAATCCTCACAGGTGGTAAGTAATATTCAACCTCACACGACTATACAGAAGTAGGTTTAGGAGGTGAAACACCGGGCGAGTTGGCCGTTCGCGTAGAGGCGCGCGGCTGTGAGCTTGCATCCGGGAGATAGTAGGTTCGAATCCCACTGTCGGCAGCTCTGAAGATGGTTTTCCGTGATTTCCCATTTTCACACCAGGCAAATGCTGGGGCTGTACCTTAATTAAAGCCACGGCCGCTTCCTTCCAACTCCTAGGCCTCTTTTCCTATCCCATCGTCGCCATAAGACCTGTCTGTGTCGGTGCGACGTAACGCCCCTAGCAAAAAAAAAAGAAGGTGAAACAGCAACACACATCATTTCGAGTCCATTTATCTCATTGGAAGAGCCGGGGATGTGAGTTCGAGCCTCGCCTAGGGAATAGCTTTTTTTATGTTAAGCGTCACGAAATTTGAAAAGTGATAAGAGGGCTGAAACGGGGTCCACTCAGCCTCTTGAGCTCATGCTGAGTAGAGGTGGGTCCATTCCCACCTCAGCCATTCTCGAAGTGATTTTCAAAGCAAATGCCGGGATGATACCTGACTTATGGCCACGGCCGCTTCCTTCCCTCTTCCTTGTCTATTCTTTTCAATCTTCCCATCCCGCTGCTAGTTCCGTGATTCTCCACAGCCAGTGAGGCAGCCTGGGCGAGGCACTGGTCCTCCTCTCTAGCTGTATACCCAGATCGAATGTCTCACGTTCCAGAACACTGCCCTTGAGGCGGTAAATATAGAGCACCACCTTTAGTCGGAGAAAAAAAACACAACCTTGGAGGGAAAAGAGAATAATAGGATGTAGGGGAAGACGGAGAAGAAGAAGAGGAGGAGGAAGGAAGAGCACGGGTATCGTAAACCAGGGGTCGTGAGTTAATCCCCACAGTAGGGACGTTATCTCCTACTTAAACATTCTACATTCAGTATGTGCTTGAAGCTCAAACAAGGCAGTAGGTTGGTTCTAGAACCTTTAGCTCAGTGGCACAGCAGTAGTCGTGTAAACCATTAGTCTTGCTTTCGATCCCCGTAGAAAACAAGTTATCTTTCATTTCTTTTCTTAATCGTGTTTACCATCCAGGGTTGGCTTTTCCATCGGACTCATTTAAGAAACCCACGTCTACCCCCTCTAGGGGAGTGTCCTGAAGCGAGGGACTTTGGATTGGGGACAAAATTGCGAAGGAGGACCAGTACCTCGACCTGCTATGCTGAACAGTGACCTTGTGGGGAGAATGGAAGGTTGGACGGTATAGATAAGTAAGGGGTAAGGAAACGACCGTTGCCTTAGGTTAGGTACCTTCACGGCATTTGCCTGGAGGATAAAGCGGAAAGCATGGAAAACCACTTCCAGGATGACTGAGCTGGAAATCGAACTCCCCTCTACTTAGCTGACCTCCCGAGGCTGAGTGGATCCGGTTTCATCAACCGTACCACTTGCCGTATACAATGCTAGAGCCGGGAATCGAACCCGGTATTCTGGGGTAGCAGCTAATCTTAGTAACCACTAGAACACAGAGGCGGGCTCATATTTGTAGAATAAGATAAACTTTCTGTCAATGTTTACCGTAAATAGCTGTTGGAAATGAGGAAGACTCTCCGGGTGATGTTTACAATCAGCGTTCGCTTACTTCGATTTTCATTCTTTCCTGAGCGGTCAACTACTGTCTAGAGTATCAATAAACAGCAACCATGTGACCTTGCCGCGGTGGGGAGGCTTGCGTGTCCCAATGATGCAGATAGCCGAGCCGCAGGTGCAACCATATCGGATGGGTATCTGTTGAGAGACCAGACTAACGAATGGTTCATCGAAAGGGCGGTAGCAGCCTTTCGGTAGTTGCAAGGGTGGCAGTCTGGATGATTGACTGATACGGCCTTGTAATAATACTCAACATGGCTTAGCTGTGTTGATACTGCTACACGGCTGAAAGCAACGGGAAACTACAGCCGTAACTAACTCCCGAGGACATGCAGCTCTCTCTGTATGAATGATGTACTGATGATGGCTTCCTCCCGGGTAAAATATTCCGGAGGTAAACTAGTCCCCCATTCGGATCTCCGGGTGGGGACTACACGAGAGGGGGCGATCATCAGGCAGATGAATACTGACATTCTGCGAGTCGGAGCGTGGAATGTTAGAAGTTTGAATCGTTGTGGTAGGTTAGAGAATCTGAAAAGGGAGATGGATAGGCTAAAGTTAGATGTAGTTGGCATAAGTGAAGTACGTTGGCAGGAAGAACAAGATTTTTGGTCAGGCGACTACCGAATTATCAACACAAAATCAAACAGAGGAAGTGCAGGAGTTGGTTTAATAATGAATAAGAAAATAGGGCAGCGGGTAAGCTACTACGACCAGCATAGTGAAAGAATTATTTTCGTCAAGATAGACACCAAACCAATGCCCACCACAATAGTGCAGGTCTATATGCCTACTAGTTCAGCGGATGATGAAGAAATCGAAAGAATATATGAGGAGATAGAAGATTTAATACAATATGTAAAAGGTGACGAGAATCTAATTGTGATGGGAGACTGGAATGCAGTGGTAGGCCAAGGAAGAGAAGGTAGTACAGTAGGAGAATTTGGATTGGGACGAAGGAACGAAAGAGGAAGTCGTCTGGTTGAATTCTGCACTGATCATAATTTAGTCCTTGCCAATACTTGGTACAAACACCACAAACGACGGCTGTATACGTGGACGAGACCTGGAGACACTGGAAGGTATCAAATAGACTTCATTATGATTAGGCAGAGATTCAGAAACCAGGTGTTGGATTGCAAAACTTTCCCAGGAGCAGACGTGGACTCTGACCACAACTTGTTGGTCATGAAATGCCATCTGAAGTTCAAGAAATTGAAGAAAGGAAAGAATGCAAAAAGATGGGATCTAGACAAGTTGAAAGAAAAGAATGTGAGGGATTGTTTCAAGGAACATGTTGCACAAGGACTAAATGAAAAGGCTGAAGGAAACACTATAGAGGAAGAGTGGAGAGTCATGAAAAATGAAGTCAGTAGGGCTGCTGAAGAAATGTTAGGAAGGAAGAAAAGATCAACTAAGAATCAGTGGATAACTCAGGAGATACTAGACCTGATTGATGAACGACGAAAATACAAGAATGCTAGAAATGAAGAGGGCAGAAAAGAATACAGGCGATTAAAGAATGAAGTGGATAGAAAGTGCAAGGCAGCTAAGGAAGAATGGCTGAAGGAGAAATGCAAGGATGTCGAAGGCTGTATGGTCCTGGGAAAGGTAGATGCTGCATACAGGAAAATCAAGGAAACCTTTGGAGAAAGGAAATCTAGGTGTATGAATATTAAGAGCTCAGATGGAAAACCACTTCTAGGGAAAGAAGACAAAGCAGAAAGATGGCAGGAGCATATTCAACAGTTGTATCAAGGTAAAGATGTAGATAATTTGGTTCTGGAACATGAAGAGGCTGTTGATGCTGATGAAAAGGGAGACCCAATTTTGAGGTCAGAGTTTGACAGAGCTGTGAGTGACCTCAATAGGAACAAGGCACCTGGAATTGATGACATTCCCTCTGAATTACTGACTGCCTTAGGAGAAACCAGCATGGAAAGGTTATTTCATTTAGCCTGCAAGATGTATGAGACAGGAGAAGTCCCATCCGATTTTCAGCAGAATGTTGTTATACCTATTCCCAAGAAAGCCGGTGCTGACAGGTGTGAAAACTACCGCACCATTAGTTTAGTATCTCATGCCTGCAAAATTTTAACACGTATTATTTACAGAAGAATGGAAAAACAAGTTGAAGCTGAGTTGGGAGAAGATCAATTTGGCTTCAGAAGAAATGAAGGAACACGTGAAGCTATCCTGACTTTACGTCTGATCTTAGAGGATCGAATCAAGAAGGACAAGCCCACGTACATGGCATTCGTAGATCTAGAAAAGGCATTCGATAATGTTGATTGGACCAAGCTATTTATGATTCTGAAGATGATAGGGATCAGATACCGAGAACGAAGAATTATCTACAATCTGTATAAAAATCAGTCTGCAGTGATAAGAATCGAGGGCTTTGAAAAAGAAGCAGCAATCCAGAAAGGAGTGAGGCAAGGCTGCAGTTTGTCCCCTCTCCTTTTCAACGTTTACATAGAACAGGCAGTAAAGGACATCAAAGAGAAATTTGGAAAGGGAATCACAGTCCAAGGAGAGGAAGTCAAAACCTTGAGATTTGCCGATGATATTGTTATTTTATCTGAGACTGCAGAAGATCTCGAGAAGTTGCTGAATGGTATGGATGAAGTGTTAGGTAAGGAGTACAAGATGAAAATAAATAAGTCCAAAACAAAAGTAATGGAGTGCAGTCGAACGAAGGCAGGTGATTCAGGAAATATTAGATTATGAAATGAAGTCTTAAAGGAAGTAGATGAATATTGTTACTTGGGTAGTAAGATAACTAACGATGGCAGAAGTAAGGAGGACGTAAAATGCAGACTAGCACAAGCAAGGAAGAGCTTCCTTAAGAAAAGAAATTTGCTCACTTCAAACATTGATATCGGAATTAGAAAGATGTTTTTGAAGACTTTCGTGTGGAGCGTGGCATTGTATGGAAGTGAAACATGGACGATAACTGGCTCGGAAAGAAAGAGAATAGAAGCTTTTTGAAATGTGGTGTTACAGAAGAATTTTGAAGGTGAGATGGATAGATCGAATCACGAATGAAGAGATACTGAATCGAATTGGTGAGAGGAGATCGATTTGGCTAAATTTGACGAGAAGAAGAGATAGAATGATAGGACACATCTTAAGACACCCAGGACTTGTTCAGTTGGTTTTTGAAGGAAGTGTAGGGGGTAAGGACGGTAGGGGTAGACCAAGATATGAATATGACAAGCAGATTAGAGCAGATGTAGGATGCAATAGTTACGTAGAAATGAAAAGGTTAGCGCAGGATAGGGTGACATGGAGGGCTGCATCAAACCAGTCTATGGACTGATGACTCAAACAACAACATGATCAAAGAGCGTGTACTAAGGATCCTTAAAACCCCCAGGGAGTAATTACTTGTTTATTGATGAGACTACTTAACCGAGATCCCCAGTGGCGCAATTGGTTAGCGCACGGTACTTATAAAACAGTAGCCGAGAGATGCCGGGGTTGTGAGTTCGAGCCTCACCTGGGGAATAGCTTTTTTAATGATAAGCGTGTTCTTGTGCACCCAAATTGCAGAAGGTTTGAACAATTAATGATGATGAAAATGCCAGTGACAGTAAAGGGGAAGATCAAGAAGATACGTACAGCATACCAACAACTAAACGCTGATCAATTTATGATGAAAGTAAGAAGAAAAACGATCGTATTAATTCTATTAACCCGCCTGCATAGTGTTGTGGTTACCGTGATTAGCTTCCACTCTCGGAGGCCCGGTGTCGATTCTCGGCTTTGCCTCAAAATCTGAAAAGTTTCGTGAGTGCTGGACCGGAGTCTACACAGCCTCGGAAGTTCAACGCAATGGATTCCCATTCGATTCCCAGTTCAGCCATTCTGGAATTGGATTTCCACGGTTTGCTCACTTCTTCCCCGGGCAAATGCTGGTAAGGTGTCTTAATTAATGCAACGGCCGCTTAATTCCGTCTCCTGTGTCTATCACTTCCAATCTTCCCATCACTCCACAAGTCCCGTCTTAAGCATAGGAGCCAAGGCCACCTGGGCGAGGGACTTGTCCTCGACTCCAGTAGTATCCCCCGACCGGAAATCTCACGCTGCAGGACACTGCCCTTGAGGCGGTTGAGGTGGGATCCCGCGCTAAATCCGAGTGAAAAATTAACCCTGGAGATTAAATAATAAATAAATAAATAAATAAATAAATAAATAAATAAATAAATAAATAAATAAAGCGTTACGGAGCATGTAACTAAAAATAATATTTTAAATGCCGACGTCCTAAGATTGACCTTGTTCCGCCGTTCAAAAGGACGGCTACCACTCTCGGATAATACCCATGTTCTTAAGATCCACAGGTTAATACTCTACCACTGGTAGCTGATGAAATTCGAAGAGACCGTTTAGCTCAGTTCGGGCAACTGGAAACAATAGCCTGCAAGCAACAGCTAGAGGCCTCCTGATAGCTAATACACGACCCCAAGTTGATGGCCTCTACGGTAATTTAGAAGAAATCGATGGGATCTGCCTCCTAAGCTCACAAGAGGCAGGTACACTTTCTTATACATATTGATAAACACAACCAGAATACCGCTCATTCAGATCTTGTTTTGCACAGTGGCAGAGAACTCGCCTTGTAAACCACGGGTTGTGATTTCAGTCCTCACAGGAGGCACAATATGCGTTATTTATTTTCGTACGTCCATACTGAGTCTGGGTTGGAGTCTGTACCAGCGGAGTCCGTTAACACAAGCCCCCTTAGCTCAGTGGCAGAGCACTGGTCTTGTAAACCAGGGGTCGTGAGTTCAATCCTCACAGGCGGCAATATTATTTATTTTCAACGTCTTTACCGAATATTGCTTGGAAGCTGAAAGAGAAGGGGCATTCTTACAAGATCTCTTACCGAATAATAGACCACTGGTCTAGTAGTATAATACAGGGATTCTGGCGCCGCCAACGAGACCGGGCTCCCAGAGGCCACCTCCACCACCACCACAGCCAGAGGCCTCCCAGATGCCTCCTCCACCACCACCACAGCCAGAGGCCTCCCAGAGGTCTCCTCCACCACCCGCGGGAAATTTGAATTTGTAAACCAAGCCACGTGCTTTTTGACAGCTGTCATCGACAACAACGCATCGCTAACCTCAGTACTGCCATCTTGACGGGCCTAAACCTCAGTAGTACCAACTTAACCTAACTAGCGCCAGGTAAACCAAGCCACGTGTTTTTTGACAGCCACGTGCTTTTTGACAGACAACAACGCATCACTAACCTCAGTACTGCCATCTTGACGGGCCTAAACCTCAGTAGTACCAACATAACCTAACTAGCGCGTGGTAAACAAAGCCACGTGCTTTTTGACAGCCACGTGCTTTTTTGACAGCTGTCATCCGCCATCCTTAATCCAGAGAGCACCGTGCTGCCCTCTTTATCGTAGTAGATGTAAATTCGTCACCTGTCATCGCCAGTGCAGCCATCTTGGCGGGCCTAAACCTTAGTGCTACCAACTTAACCTCACTAGCGTGAGATAAACAAATCCACGTGCAGCTGTCATCCGCCATCTTTAATCCATAGAGCTCTTTAGCTACTTACCTTTGAAATGTGGTACGTCACAGCTGTCATCCGCCATCTTGCATCCGAAACCTCAGTGCTGCACTCTTTAGCTAGATACCTTTGAAATGTAGTGGCGGCAAATTCCACGTGCTCTTGTTTGGAAACAAAGCCACGTGCAGTTGTCAACCGCCATCTTTAATCCAGAGAGCACCGTACTGCCCTCTTTAGCTACTTACCTTTGAAATGTGGTACGTCACAGCTGTCATCCGCCATCTTGCATCGCAAACCTCAGTGCTGCACTCTTTAGCTAGATACCTTTGAAATGTAGTGGCGGCAATTTGAAAAAATCTTTATGCTCCTGTTTGGAAACAAACCTATGCGCTTTTTTGTCAGCTATCATCCGCCATCTTTAATCTAGAGAGCACCGTGCTGCCCTCTATGTGGTGGTGGTAAATTCTACACGCTCTTGTTTGGAAACAAAACCATGTGCTTTTCTGACAGCTGTCAACCGCCAGAGAGCACCGTGCTACCCTCTTTATGCCGGTGGAAAATTCTACGTGCTTTTTGACAGCTGTCATCTGCCATCTTTAATCAAGAGAGCACCGTGCTGCCATCTTTAGCTAGATACCTTTGAAATGTGGTGGCGGCAAATTCCACGTGCTCTTGTTTAGTAAAGAAAGCCACGTGCTTTTATGACAGCTATCGTCCGCCATCTTTAATCAATAGAGCACTGTGCTGCTATCATGCGGGTAATTTCGTTAGCCGTCATCCACCATCTTTAATCTACAGAGCACCGTGCTGCTCTCTGTAGTAGCGGGCAATTTGAAAAGTTCTGTTACTTGTCATCCGTCATCTTTAATCAACAAAGCATCGTACTGCTATCTTTAGTTACATACATTTAACATGTGGTGGCGGATAATTTGAAAAAAAAAACATTCCGTTAGCTATCATCCACCATCTTTATTCAACAGAGCATCGTGCTGCTATCTCTAGCTGCATACATTTAACATGTGGTGACGGCAATTTGAAATTCTATCTAGATGCCATCTTTAATCAACAGAGCACCGTGCTGCTATCCCTTTGAATTGTGGTGACGGATAATTTGAAATTCCGTTAGCTATCATCATTAAACATTAGTGCATTCGCTAACCTAACCTCTCATCTACTATCTTGAAGGAGATTATACGACACCTCCTCTACCTCCTGCTCTTCCACCTCCTCCTCCTCCCCTACCACTTTCGCCTCCTCCTCCTCCTCCTCCTACTCCTCTGTCAAGGCATAACTTTATCGAACACACATCGCGAAGGCAAGAGTGTGCAGCGATATGCATGTTTAGACTTGCGGATTACGAAAGAAACATAACAAGACTTGAATCGAACACTGCACTCGATGTCGTTAACTTCAACATGTGATTAAAACATTGTCTGGTGTGTTCAGAACACTACATAAGTAGAATCGAACGCTGTACAACATGTTAGGGGATACCTTTGTTCTAAGAAGATCAGATTGAAACATAACAAGACTAGAATTGAACACTGCACTCGATGTCGTTAACCTTAACATGTGATCAGAACATTGATCGATGTGTTCAGATCACTAAACAAGTAGAACTGAACACTGTACAACATGTCAGGGGATACCATTGTTCTATGAAAATTAGATTGCAAAATAACAAGACTAGAATCGAACACTACGCTCGATGTCGTTAACCTTAACATGTGATCAGAACATTGATCGATGTGTTCAGATCACTAAACAAGTAGAACCGAACACTGTACAACATGTCAGGGGATACCTTTCTTCTAAGAAAATTAGATTGAAACATAAGAAGACTAGAACCGAACACTGTACAACATGTTAGGGGATACCTTTGTTCTAAGAAGATCAGATTGAAACATAACAAGACTAGAATTGAACACTGCACTCGATACAACATGTGATCAGAACATTGATTGATGTGTTCAGATCAATAAACAAGTAGAACCGAACACTGTACAACATGTTAGGGGATACCTTTGTTCTAAGAAAATTAGATTGAAACATAACAAGACTAGAATCGAACACTGCACTCGATGTCGTTAACCTTAACATGTGATCCGATACAACATGTTAGGGGATACCTTTGTTCTAAGAAAATTAGATTGAAGCATAGCACGACTAGAATCGAACACTGTAAGAACATTGTTTGATGTGTTCAGAGCAAAAGAACAACTTCAATGATTTACCTAGTGTAAAAATCAAAAACACACACTGTGCACATATCGCATAGCTGTCTCGCCTATCACTTGCCTAGTATGAAAATCAAAAACACACTGTGCACATATCGCATAGCTAACTCGGCAACACTTCAAATGATTTGCTTAGTACGAAAATAAAAAAATCTATACCGCGCAGCTAACTCGTTCATCGCACTGCTAAGACGCTTAGTAATTGCAAATACACTGATATATGTCATACGAAAATCAAGAAAGCACACTGCGTAGCCAACTCGCTCGGGTCACTCGCTTAGTAATTGCAACACGACTAGAACACTGATACACGTTACTCTTTTTTTCTCGAAACACACACACACACACACACACGGATAAGAATGTTCCGAGATACTACATACTTACATGTTTTTTTTAAAAAAAATAGGGGGATGAAAGATCATAAATTATATGTACACATGTTGTCTCCTCGAAGTTGTAAGACGAAATAGACGCAGTACTGCGAGTTTCCGCTCTAGCTGGCGAACGGAAGTAGCATGATATCTCAGCAAAAAAAAAAAAAAAAACGCGTGAGCTTGCATACACGCAAGTCAGACACAATGATGGATACCGCGATTCAAATCCTGGCAACTTATGCCGTCAGGAAGGGCATCCGGCGAGCTTCTAGCTGTAGATCCCCGATTCTCGTGTTAAAAAGAGCATCTAGTTGTAAAACAGATTCTTAATCCGAGTTCTTTGACGTCAGGAAGGGCAACCGGCCGAAAACAATAGTTTATGATGTATGAGGCTAGATACTGCTAGTTTTGCGTCAGGAAGGGCAACTAGTCTTCAAACAAATTCTTGCGATTTAAAATCTTAGTTTTGCGTCAGGAAGGGCATCCGGCTGTAAAACAATAGTTCGTGATACAGCGATTTAAAATCTAAGAAGTGCATCTAGCTGTAAAACCCCGATTCTCGTGTTAAAAAGAGCATCTAGTTGTAAAACAGATTCTTAATCCGAGTTCTTTGACGTCAGGAAGGGCAACCGGTCGAAAACAATAGTATATGATGTAAGCGGCTAGATACTGCTAGTTTTGCGTCAGGGCGGGCAACTTAAACAAATTCTTGCTATTTAAAATCTTAGTTTTGCGTCAAGAAGTGCATCCGGCTGTAAAACAATAGTTCATGATACAGCGATTTAAAATCTAAGAAGAGCATCTAGCTCTAAAACCCCGATTCTCGTGTTAAGAAAAAGCATCTAGTTGTAAAACAGATTCTTAATCCGAGTTCTTTGACGTCAGGAAGGGTAACCGGTCGAAAACAATAGTATATGATGTAAGAGGCAAGATACTGCTAGTTTTGTGTCAGGAAGGGTAACTAGTCTTAAAACAAATTCTTGCGATTTAAAATCTTAGTTTTGCGTCAGGAAGGGCATCCGGCTGTAAAACAATGGTTCGTGATATAGCGATTTAAAATCTAAGAAGTGCATCTAGCTGTAAGACCCCGATTCTCGTGTTAAAAAGAGCATCTAGTTGTAAAACAGATTCTTAATCCGAGTTCTTTGACGTCAGGAAGGGCAACCGGTCGAAAACAATAGTATATGATGAAAGAGGCTAGATACTGCTAGTTTTGCGTCAGGAAGGGCAACTAGTCTTCAAACAAATTCTTGCGATTTAAAATCTTAGTTTTGCGTCAGGAAGGGCATCCGCTGTAAAACAATAGTTCATGATACAGCGATTTAAAATCTAAGAAGAACATATAGCTGTAAAACCCCGATTCTAGTGTTAAAAAGAGCATCTAGTTGTAAAACAGATTCTTAATCCGAGTTCTTTGACGTCAGGAAGGGTAACCGGTCGAAAACAATAGTATATGATGTAAGAGGCTAGATACTGCTAGTTTTGTGTCAGGAAGGGTAACTAGTCTTAAAACAAATTCTTGCGATTTAAAATCTTAGTTTTGCGTCAGGAAGGGCATCCGGCTGTAAAACAATAGTTCGTGATACAACGATTTAAAATCTAAGAAGAGCATCTAGCTGTAAAACCCCGATTCTCGTGTTAAATAGAGCATCTAGTTGTAAAACAGATTCTTAATCCGAGTTCTTTGACGTCAGGAAGGGCAACCAGTCGAAAACAAGAGTGTATGATGTAAGAGGCTAGATACTGCTAGTTTTGCGTCAGGAAGGGCGACTTAAACAAATTCTTGCGATTTAAAATCTTAGATTTGCGTCAGGAAGGGCATCCGGCTGTAAGACAATAGTTCGTGATACGGCGATCTAAGAAGAGCATCTAGCTGTAAATCCCCGATTCTCGTGTTAAAAGGAGCATCTAGTTGTAAAACAGATTCTTAATCCGAGTTCTTTGACGTCAGCAAGGGCAACCGGTCGAAAACAATAGTGTATGATGCAAGAGGCTAGATACTCCCAGTTTTGCCTCAGGAAGGGCAACTAGTCTTAAAACAAATTCTTGCGATTTAAAATCTTAGTTTTGCGTCAGGAAGGGCATCCGGCTGTAAAACAATAGTTCGTGATACGGCGATTTAAAATCTAAGAAGTGTATCTAGCTGTTAAACCCCGATTCTCGTGTTAAAAAGAGCATCTAGTTGTAAAACAGATTCTTAATCCGAGTTCTTTGACGTCAGGAAGGGCAACCGGCCGAAAACAATAGTGTATGATGTAAGAGGCTAGATACTGCTAGTTTTGCGTCAGGAAGGGCAACTAGTCTTAAAACAAATTCTCGCGATTTAAAATCTTAGTTTTGCGTCAGGAATTGCATCCGGCTGTAAAACAATAGTTCGTGATACAGCGATTTAAAATCTAAGAAGTGTATCTAGCTGTAAAATCCCGATTCTCGTGTTAAAAAGAGCATCTAGTTGTAAAACAGATTCTTAATCCGAGTTCTTTGACGTCAGGAAGGGCAACCGGCCGAAAACAATAGTGTATGATGTAAGAGGCTAGATACTGCCAGTTTTGCGTCAGGAAGGGCAGCTAGTCTTAAAACAAATTCTTGCGATTTAAAAGCTGTAAAACATATTTTTAATCCTAAGAGAATCGAACCCGAGACTACCGGGTGAGAGGCATGCACACTAAACCAAACTGTAGGCTATAGGTTACATTTTTTTTGTTCCACAGTCTTTGAAGTTGTATCGGCCCAGTCATTCAGAGCGAGGTGCAGAATGCATGTGTTGGCTGAAATTGTACACGCATCTTCCGGCTGTAGTAACCTTGAACGAAGACACTGCGTGGTGATAAGCTACTTGTAACTCACAGAACGTCTTCTTAGCTGAGTAGAATTCAGCCCGTGTAAGCTCCTAACATAAAATATCATGATTGTACGGAGAGATTAAAACACAGCGCCAGAATATACCCCACTCCTATCGAAAGAGCCTGCACGGCGCCAGCATGTAGGCTACTCCTGTTGAAGGAGCCTGTACCAGGTTTAACACCCCTCCATCAACAGCCCTTAATTAATGCTGGATTTTTTTGCACGCCCTCGAAACTACCTAAGAATGTAATATACTACTGTAGGGAGAGGGTAAAACCCAGTGCCGGCACATAGCCTACTCCTACCGAAGAAGCCTGCACACAGCTTAACGCCTCCATCCGACAAATGAATCACCCTCAACACTCTTGTACTCACAATCATTTTCGAAGGAGTCTGCATAAGGTTTAACGTCCCCATCAACAGCCCTTACTTAATGTTAGCTTTTTTGCACACCCCGCCTCTTAGATCATACACCATAGTTTTACGACCGGTTACCCTTCCTGACTAGGATATTAAATCGCAGTATACGCGATAAATTTGTTATAGCGGGTTTTATAACTAGATATCCCGGTACCGGCACATAGCCTACTCCTACCGAAGAAGCCTGCACAAGGCTTATTACCTCCATCCGACAGATGAATCACCATCAACGTCTTGTACTCAAAATCATTTTCGAAGGAGTCTGCACAAGGTTTAACGCCCCCTATCAACAGCCCTTACTTAATGCTGGCTTTTTATACAACCCGCCTCTTAGATCATACACCATAGTTTTACGACCGGTTACCCTTCCTGACTAGGATTTTAAATCGCAGTATACGCGATAAATTTGTTGTAGCGGGTTTTATAACTAGATATCCCAGTGCCGGCACATAGCCTTCTCCTACCGAAGAAGCCTGCACAAGGCTTATCACCTCCATCCGACAAATGAATCACCCTCAACACTCTTCAATCTATCCGCTACTTCGGGAGATAGCAGGTTCGAACTCCTACTGTCGGAAGCCGTAAAAAATAGCAAATGCTAGGCGAGGGACCTGCGCGATCGTCATAACATGATCTGGCCGGATGTCCTTCCTGACGGCTTAAGTTGCCAGGATTTGAATCGCGGTATCCATCATTGTGTCTGACTTGCGTGTATGCAAGCTCACGCGTTTTTTTTGTTTTTTTTTTTTTGCTGAGATATCATGCTACTTCCGTTCGCCAGCTAGAGCGGAAACTCGCAGTACTGCGTCTATTTCGTCTTACAACTTCGAGGAGACAACATGTGTACATATAATTTATGATCTTTCATCCCCCTATTTTAAAAAAAAAACATGTAAGTATGTAGTATCTCGGAACATTCTTATCCGTGTGTGTGTGTGTTTCGAGAAAAAAAAGAGTAACGTGTATCAGTGTTCTAGTCGTGTTGCAATTACTAAGCGAGTGACCCGAGCGAGTTGGCAACGCAGTGTGCTTTCTTGATTTTCGTATGACATATATCAGTGTATTTGCAATTACTAAGCGTCTTAGCAGTGCGATGAACGAGTTAGCTACGCGGTGTAGATTTTTTATTTTCGTACTAAGCAAATCATTTGAAGTGTTGCCGAGTTAGCTATGCGATATGTGCACAGTGTGTTTTTGATTTTCATACTAGGCAAGTGATAGGCGAGATAGCTATGCGATATGTGCACAGTGTGTGTTTTTGATTTTTACACTAGGTAAATCATTGAAGTTGTACTTTTGCCCTGACATATCAAACAATGTTCTTACAGTGTTCGATTCTAGTCTTGCTATGCTTCAATCTAATTTTCTTAGAACAAAGGTATCCCCTAACATGTTGTATCGGATCACATGTTAAGGTTAACGATATCGAGTGCAGTGTTCGATTCTAGTCTTGTTATGTTTCAATCTAATTTTCTTAGAACAAAGGTATCCCCTAACATGTTGTACAGTGTTCGGTTCTACTTGTTTATTGATCTGAACACATCAATCAATGTTCTGATCACATGTTGTATCGAGTGCAGTGTTCAATTCTAGTCTTGTTATGTTTCAATCTGATCTTCTTAGAACAAAGGTATCCCCTAACATGTTGTACAGTGTTCGGTTCTAGTCTTCTTATGTTTCAATCTAATTTTCTTAGAAGAAAGGTATCCCCTGACATGTTGTACAGTGTTCGGTTCTACTTGTTTAGTGATCTGAACACATCGATCAATGTTCTGATCACATGTTAAGGTTAACGACATCGAGTGTAGTGTTCGATTCTAGTCTTGTTATTTTGCAATCTAATTTTCTTAGAACAAAGGTATCCCCTAACATGTTGTACAGTGTTCGGTTCTACTTGTTTAGTGATCTGAACACATCAATCAATGTTCTGATCACATGTTAAGGTTAACGACATCGAGTGCAGTGTTCAATTCTAGTCTTGTTATGTTTCAATCTGATCTTCTTAGAACAAAGGTATCCCCTAACATGTTGTACAGCGTTCGATTCTACTTATGTAGTGTTCTGAACACACCAGACAATGTTTTAATCACATGTTGAAGTTAACGACATCGAGTGCAGTGTTCGATTCAAGTCTTGTTATGTTTCTTTCGTAATCCGCAAGTCTAAACATGCATATCGCTGCACACTCTTGCCTTCGCGATGTGTGTTCGATAAAGTTATGCCTTGACAGAGGAGTAGGAGGAGGAGGAGGAGGAGACGGAGGTGGTAGGGGAGGAGGAGGAGGTGGAAGAGCAGGAGGTAGAGGAGGTGTCGTATAATCTCCTTCAAGGTAGTAAATGAGAGGTTAGGTTAGCGAATGCACTAATGTTTAATGATGATAGCTAACGGAATTTCAAATTATCCGTCACCACAATTCAAAGGCATAGCAGCACGGTGCTCTGTTGATTAAAGATGGCATCTAGATAGAATTTCAAATTGCCGTCACCACATGTTAAATGTATGTAGCTAGAGATAGCAGCACGATGCTCTGTTGAATAAAGATGGTGGATGATAGCTAACGGAATGTTTTTTTTCAAATTATCCGCCACCACATGTTAAATGTATGTAACTAAAGATAGCAGTACGATGCTTTGTTGATTAAAGATGACGGATGACAAGTAACAGAACTTTTCAAATTGCCCGCTACTACAGAGAGCAGCACGGTGCTCTGTAGATTAAAGATGGTGGATGACGGCTAACGAAATTACCCGCATGATAGCAGCACAGTGCTCTATTGATTAAAGATGGCGGATGATAGCTGTCAAAAAAGCACGTGGCATTGTTTACTAAACAAGAGCACGTGGAATTTGCCGCCACCACATTTCAAAGGTATCTAGCTAAAGATGGCAGCACGGTGCTCTCTTGATTAAAGATGGCGGATGACAGCTGTCAAAAAGCACGTAGAATTTTCCACCGGCATAAAGAGGGCAGCACGGTGCTCTCTGGCGGTTGACAGCTGTCTGAAAACACATGGGTTTGTTTCCAAACAAGAGCGTGTAGAATTTACCACCACCACATAGAGGGCAGCACAGTGCTCTCTAGATTAAAGATGGCGGATGATAGCTGACAAAAAAGCGCATAGGTTTGTTTCCAAACAGGAGCATAAAGAATTTTTCAAATTGCCGCCACTACATTTCAAGGGTATCTAGCTAAAGAGTGCAGCACTGAGGTTTGCGATGCAAGATGGCGGATGACAGCTGTGACGTACCACATTTCAAAGGTAAGTAGCTAAAGAGGGCAGCCCGGTGCTCTCTGGATTAAAGATGGCGGTTGACTGCTGCACGTGGCTTTGTTTCCAAACAAGAGCACGTGGAATTTGCCGTCACTACTTTTCAAAGGTATCTAGCTAAAGAGTGCAGCACTGAGGTTTGCGATGCAAGATGGCGGATGACAGCTGTGACGTACCACATTTCAAAGGTAAGTAGCTAAAGAGCTCTATGGATTAAAGATGGCGGATGACAGCTGTCAAAAAAGCACGTGGCTTTGTTTCCAAACAAGAGCACGTGGAATTTGCCGCCACCTCATTTCAAACTAAAGAGTGCAGCACTGAGGTTTGCGATGCAAGATGGCGGATGACAGCTGTGACGTACCACATTTCAAAGGTAAGTAGCTAAAGATGGCAGCACGGCGCTCTCTGGATTAAAGACGGCGGATGACAGCTGTCAAAAAAGCACGTGGCTTTGTTTCCAAACAAGACCAGAAAGAATTTTTCAAATCACTACCACTACATTTCAAAGGTATCTAGCTAAAGAGTGCAGCACTGAGGGTTCGGATGCAAGATGGCGGATGACAGCTGCGACGTACCACATTTCAAAGGTAAGTAGCTAAAGAGCTCTATGGATTAAAGATGGCGGATGACAGCTGCACGTGGCTTTGTTTATCTCACGCTAGTGAGGTTAAGTTGGTAGCACTAAGGTTTAGGCCCGCCAAGATGGCAGCACTGCCGATGACAGGTGACGAATTTACATCTACTACGATAAAGAGGGCAGCACGGTGCTCTCTGGATTAAAGATGGCGGATGACAGCTGTAAAAATGCACGTGGCTGTCATAAAGCACGTGGCTTTGTTTACCACGGGCTAGTTAGGTTAAGTTGGTACTACTGAGGTTTAGGCCCGCCAAGATGGCAGTACTGAGGTTAGCGATGCGTTGTTGTCTGTCAAAAAGCACGTGGCTGTCAAAAAACACGTGGCTTGGTTTACCTGGCGCTAGTTAGGTTAAGTTGGTACTACTGAGGTTTAGGCCCGTCAAGATGGCAGTACTGAGGTTAGCGATGCGTTGTTGTCGATGACAGCTGTCAAAAAGCACGTGGCTTTGTTTACAAATTCAAATTTCCCGCGGGTGGTGGAGGAGACCTCTGGGAGGCCTCTGGCTGTGGTGGTGGTGGAGGAGGCATCTGGGAGGCCTCTGGCTGTGGTGGAGGTAGAGGTGGAGGTGGCCTCTGGGAGCCCGGTGGCGGTGGCGGCGCCAGAATCTCTGTATTATACTACTTGGTCTCTTAGCACAGGAGTCGTGAATGCGATCGTCAGATGTGGCCAGTGTTATTTATTTGACGCTGGATTGGAAGCAGAACCAGGAACACGTTTGGTACGAGCCTCCTGAGCTCAGTTGTAGAGCACTGGTCCTGTAAAATCGGTCTCGATTCTAGGTCTCTTAGCACAGGGGCCGTGAATGCGATCGTCACATGTGGCAAGAGTTATTTATTATCCCACGTCCATACTGAGGCTGGATTGGAAGCAGAACCAGACAAACGTTTTGTACGAGCCTCCTGAGTTCAGTGGTAGAGCAGTGGTCCTGTAAATCTGGGGTCGTGAGTCCAATCTGCTCAGGAAGCAGGTAAGATATATTTTCACTCGTCCATACTGAGGTTCGATTGAAGCTGAACCAGAAAAACGTTTTGGTACAAGTCATGTGTTCAATCATCACAGGAAGCAAGTAATATTTATTATCGCACGTCCTTATCGAGTTTGTTTATGAATCTGCACAAGAAAAAAGCATTAGTACAGGACTTCTCTGCTCAGTGGAGGGCACTGATCTTTTAAACGAGGTGTCGTGTGTTCAATCATCCCAGGGGTCAAGTCCTATATTTTTTCATTCGTCCTTACTGAATTTGCCTGTAAGCCGTACCAGGAAAATGCGTTAATATAAACCCCCTTAGATCAGTGGTAGGGCACTGGTCTCGTATACCAGGGTTCGTGAGTTCAATCTTCGCAGGAGGCAGGCATATTTTATTTCCTCTTATCCTTACTTAGCTTGCCTTGGAACCTGAACCAGAAGAGCGCGTTAAACCAAGCCATCTTATCTCAGTGGCAGAGCACTGGCCACGTAAACGAGGGGTCGTGAGTTTAATTTTCACAGGTGGCAAGTAATATTTAATCTCACACGGCTATACAGAAGTTGGTTTAGAAAGTGAAACAGCAAAACACAGCAATTCGAGTCCATTTATCTCACTGGAAGAGCACTATAGTCCGCATGAATTGTGTAGTGCTTAGTATGATTAGCTTCCACTCCCGCAGGGCCCAGTGTTCGATACCCGCCACTGTCACGAAATTTGAAAAGTGGTAAGAGGGCTAAAACGGGGTCCACTCACCCTCTTGAGATCATCTGAGTAGTGGTGGGTCCATTCCAACCTCAGCCATCCTCGAAGGGATTTTCAAAGCAAATGCCGGGATGATACCTGACTTAAGGCCACGGCCGCTTACTTCCCTCTTCCTTGTCTATTCTTTTCAATCTTCCCATCCCGCTGCCAGTTCCGTGATTCTCCACAGCCAGTGAGGCAGCCTGGGCGAGGCACTGGTCCTCCTCTCTAGCTGTATACCCCGATCGAATGTCTCACGTTCCAGGACACTGCCCTTGAGGCGGTAAATATAGAGCACCGAATTTAGTCGGAGGGAAAAACCAACCTTGGAGGGAAAAGAGATTCAGAGGAAGTAGGGGATGTGTCGTTCCATTTGCGATAATTCAGGTAGAATACAAGACTAGTTTATTTTTGACCGGTTATGCATTGTCCCATTCGCGATCACTCTTATCAGAGACACACAAACGGTCAGGTTGCTGTGAGGACTGGTAAAGTAACTAGATATCTACATACTAGGCGTCTTACGAAACGTATGTTGAAACTCATTAAATTACTTATATTTACCGTTTGAGACTGATGCGTTAATATCGGGACTGGAAGAGAATAAACAGGACTCAAATGAACCTTTTATTTAGAGTTAGCAGATGGTTGTTGGTGTAAACGCGCTTAAAAGAGTTTTAAGAAGCAAGACAAAAGATGGGCGTATTTAAACCGTTGAATTTTACAATTTCCAATTTCAGAACAGGATTTTGCTATAACACTTTGCTTCTTCTATAGTGCTACCCGTTCTAAAGCAATTGTAGCTCATCTGAGACTTAACACTTTCTTACACAATAGGGGCCACTATTAAATTACTGCTTAAATAATGTTCAAACTGTTCAAACATTCATACTGACACGTTAAGTTAACAACTGCTCAAAATATAATTAACCTACTTTCATATAACTGCATGTACGAATAACCCCTTAGTCTTATTCCTTGATACCGGGTCGGGGTGTGATGAGATTAATTTATAGGAATATATCTACGGCCGGATGCCCTTCCTGGCACCAACTTCAGCGAAGGAGGTAATGAAGATGAAATGTGTTATGGTGAATGAAATTGGGTAAGGAGTGGGAGGACTCAACTCTGGCCTCTGGGTAGGAACTGTACCGGCATTTGCCTGGAGGTGAAAATATTAAACCACAGAAAACCATTCTGAGAATGCCGACGGTGGGGTTCGAACCCACGCGTTTCCCGAATAGTTGGCGCCATAACCAGCTTTCACCTGTATAAATAAAATTATAATTTTTGTCTGTACTTAATGTTAAGGAAAAATTAAGATTAACATAAGTTGAAGAAATGATAATTCTATAATGATAGCGCGAAAAGATGAGATTGTATTCGGGAAATAGTGGGTTCGAATCCTATTGTCGGTAGCCCTGAAGATGGTTTTCCGTGGTTTCCCATTTTCATAACAAGCAAATGCTGGGGCTGTACCTTAATTAAGGCTACGGCCGCTTCCTTCCCACTCCTAGCCTCTACTATCCCACTGTCGCCAAAAGACCTATCTGTGTGCGACGTAATGCCAGCGATAAAAAACCCATGTCACCAAACATCCCTGACTTTTCCGTAAGTATCCATCATATAAAGCACGAGGCTTGCCTTTCTTCGTCTCAATGACATGCATGTCGTAAATAAATACGCAGATAACAACATAACAATGAAAGCTACATCAACCATGGATGTCTACAGCTGGAATAATTTCAGTATGTTAAAAACTATAGACTAATCATCATCATCATCATCATCATCTGTTTACCCTCCAGGTTCGGCTTTTCCCTCGGTCTCAGCGAGGGATCCCACCTCTACCGCTTCAAGGGCAGTGTCCTGGAGCTTCAGACTCTTGGTCGGGGGATACAACTGGGGAGAATGACCAGTACCTCGCCCAGGCGGCCTCACCTGCTATGCTGAACAGGTACCTTGTGGAGGGATGGGAAGATTGGAAGGGAAAGACACGGATGAGGGAAGGAAGCGGCCGTGGCCTTAAGTGGGAAACCACGGAAAACTACTTCGAGGATGGCTGAGGTGGGAATCGAACCCACCTCTATCAGTTGACCTCCTGAGGCTGAGTGGACCCCGTTCCAGCCCTCGTACCACTTTTCAAATTTTCGTGGCAGAGCCGGGAATCGAACCCGGACCTCCGGGGGTGGCAGCTAATCACGCTAACCACTACACCACAGAGGCGGACCTATAGAATAATATTACCTCAAAAAACCTTCAAGAGGGAGGTTGTGTGGAGTACGCCTTAATTCGCAGTCCCCCTGCTACAGGGACATTGGAAAACCCTGATAAGCTGCTGTTAATCTTACAGTTGTCGCAACTGTGACAAGAGCTGGTCTTTCTTCACATTCTTGTTTTCCACTGTAACGGAAGTGATCGCAAAAGGGAGAATTTTGCTGTGATGGCAAATGGGGCACAACCGTAGGGCAAGACGGAGAAGAAGAGGAGGAAGGAAGAGCTCTGGTATCGTAAACCAGGGGTCGTGAGTTAAATCCCCACAGTAGGGACGTTATCTCATACTCTAACAGGCTACACTCAGTATGGCCCTTGTTGCTCAAACAAGACAGCAGGTTGGTTCTAGAACCTTCAGCTCAGTGGCACAGCACTAGTCGTGTAAAGCATTAGTCTTGATTTCGATCCCTGTAGAAGACAAGTTATCTTTCATCTCCTTTCCTAATCTTGTTTACCATCCAGGATTGGCCTTTCCCTCGGACACATTTAAGGATCCCACGTCTACCCCCTCAAGGGGAGTGTCCTGAAGCAAGGGACTTTGGGTTGGAGAAAGAATTGCGAAGGAGGACCAGTACCTCGACCTGCTATGCTGATCAGTGACCTTGTGGGGAGAAATGAAATGAAATGTCGTATGGCTTTTAGTGCCGGGATATCCCAGAACGGGTTCGGCTCGCCAGGTGCAGATGATGATGAGGACGGCACATACGCCCAGCCCCCGTGCCACTGGAATTAACCAATTAAAGTTAAAATCGCGACCCGGCCGGGAGTAGAACCCGGGATCCTCTAAACCGAAGGCCAGTACGCTGACCATCCAGCCAACGAGTCGCACTGTGGGGAGAATGGAACATTGGACGAGATAGATAAGTAAGGTGTAAGGAAACGACCGCCTTAGGTTAGGTACCTTCCCGGCATTTACTTGGATGATAAAGCGGAAAGCATGGAAAACCTCTTCGAGGATGGCTGAGCTGGAAATCGAACTCCCCTCTAATTAGCTGACCTCCCGAGGCTGAGTGGATCACGTTTGAGCCCTTGTACCACTTGTTGTATATAAGGATAGAGCCGGGAATCGAACCCGGCATTCTGTGGTAGCAGCTAATCTCAGTAACCACTAGAACACAATGGCGGGCTCATACGAATAAGATAAACTCTCTTCTCAAGGTTTACCGTAAATAGCTGTTGAAAATGACGAAGGCTCTCCAGGCGATGTTTATAATCAGCGTTCGTTTACTTCGATTTGCATTATTTCCTGGGCGGTCAAGTACTGTCTAGAGCAGGGAGGGCGAACCTATGACACGCGTGTCATTAGGTGGCACACCAAATGCACGTATTAACGTTTTTATGTACATCTTGTACTATAGACTATGCATACCTCGTGCATCGTATGGTCATAGTGTTTCAGGTTTAAGAAATAAGTACCTATTTCTAGTTTCATTCGGACGGGTATTATGGCAACACTGATAGCTCCAGAAGTCACGTGAGATAAATGTCAGATGCGTCCGACGAATATTTCGCTCACCACATCAGTCATTTAGTGAAGTTTGGCTTCTGCGTGGTTGCCAGCATCGCGAAATTTTTCTTAGTGTGTAAATGTTTATTATTTTGAATTTTTGTAAGACAAGTAGTTGCCAAGAAATTTTTCCAATTTCGAGATTTGAACAAACTTAATTTCAAAACCTCATATTGCACAAATGAGTGACATTAATGCCAAATGTTTAGAGTAGTTAGATATTGACAGTTTAGAAATGGAGTTTACTGAATTTCGAGAAAGCAGTACATGGGTCAACAAATTCGTAGAACTTGGTGAAGCACTGGTGAAAATCGAGTGTGCTGTTGATGGTGAATACTCTCTCCAGAAGCCGGAGAACGTAATACTTGAGCAGTGGAAAAGCCTGCCACACATATTTTCGGCCGTGAAGAAACTTGCTCTAGTGCTAGATAATTTGTTTGCGTCATCATACGCCTGCAAGCAGCTCATTTCTACAACGAACCTTGTCAATGTAAGTAGAAAACTAACGTTGTGAAGTCAACAGTTACAAACCGTCTTGGTTCAGGTGCAAGTCTTATCGTGTGTTATGAAGCTATCATGTCCGCCTCTGTGGTGTAGTGGTTAGCGTGATTAGCTGCCACCCCCGGAGGTCCGGGTTCGATTCCCGGCTCTGCCACGAAATTTGAAAAGTGGTATGAGGGCTGGAACGGCGTCCACTCAGCCTCGGGAGGTCAACTGAGTCGAGGTGGGTTCGATTCCCGCCTCAGCCATCCTGGAAGTGGTTTTCTGTGGTTTCCCACTTATCCTCCAGGATGGTACCTAACATAAGGCCACGGCCGCTTCCTTGCCTATCCCTCCACAAGGCCCCTGTTCAGCATAGCAGGTGAGGCCGCCTGGGCGAGGTACTGGTCATACTCCCCAGTTGTATCCCCGCCCAAGAGTCTGAAACTCCAGGACACTGCCCTTGAGGCGGTAGAGGTGGGATCCCTCGCTGTGTCCGAGGGTAAACAGATGATGATGATGATGATGATATGGTTACGAAATATTGGAAAAATACGACCACGAAACTTGCAATCAAATGTATTATTTCACAATATATATGTGTATGAGTAATAACATACTATTAAACATTATTTTGTTTTAGGGATGAAAGTCCGCGGTGGTGAGGGGGGGGGGCAAGTTGTAGCCATTAAAAAAACTAAAATAATAAGTGGCACAGTAGACAGCCTGATAATAATAAACCAGACTTAAAATGGCACACTAGTTGGAAAATGTTCGCCATCCCAGGTCTAGAGAATCAATAGACAGCACCGTATGATCAAAGAGCGTGTACTAAGGATCCTTAAAACCCCCAGGGAGTGATTAGTAGTTTATTGATGAGTCTACTTAACCGAGTTCCCCAGTGGCGCAATTGGTTAGCGCACGGTACTTATAAGACAGTAGCCGAGAGATGCCGGGGTTGTGAGTTCGAGCCTCACCTGGGGAATGGCCTTTTTAATGTTAAGCTTGTTCTTGTGCACCCAAATTGCAGAAATTTTGAACAGTTAATGAGTATGAAAATGCCAGTGACAGTAAAGGGGAAGATCAAGAAGATACGTACAGCATACCAACAACTAATCGCTGATCAATTTATGGTGGAAGTATGAAGAAAAACGATCGTATTATTTCAATTAGCCCGCCTGCATAGTGTTGTAGTTACCGTGATTAGCTTCCACTCTCGGAGGCCCGGTCTCGATTCTCGGCTTTGCCTCAAAATCTGAAAAGTTTCGTGAGTGCTGGACCGGAGTCTACACAGCCTCGGAAGTTCAACGCAATGGATTCCCACTCGATTCCCACCTCAGCCATTCTGGAATTGGATTTCCACGGTTTCCTCAATTCTTCCCCGGGCAAATGCTGTGAATGTCCCTTAATTAATGCAACGGCCGCTTAATTCCGTCTCCTGTGTCTATCACTTCCAATCTTTCCATCACACCCCAAGTCCCGTCTTAAGCATAGGAGCCAAGGCCCCCTGGGCGAGGCACATGTCCTCGTCTCCAGTAGTATCCTCCGACCGGAAATCTCATGCTGCAGGACACTGCCTTTGAGCCGGTTGAAGTGGGATCCCGCGCTTAATCCGAGTTAAAAACTAACCCGGGAGGTTAAATAAAAATAAATAAATAAATAAATAAATAAATAAATAAATAAATAAATAAATAAATCAAATGTCCGCCTCTGTGGTGTAGTTAGCGTGATTAGCTGCCACCCCCGGAGGCCCGGGTTCGATTCCCGCCTCTGCCACGAAATTTGAAAAGTGGTACGAGGGCTGGAACGGGGTCCACTCAGCCTTGGGAGGTCAACTGAGTAGAGGTGGGTTCGATTCCCACCTCAGCCATCCTCGAAGTGGTTTTCCGTGGTCTCCCACTTCTCCAGGCGAATGCCGGGATGGTACCTAAGTTAAGGCCACGGCCGCTTCCTTCCCTCTTCCTTGCCTATCCCTTCCAATCTTCCCACCCCTCCATAAGGCCCCTGTTCAGCATAGCAGGTGAGGCCGCCTGGGCGAGGGACTGGTCATACTCCCCAGTTGTATCCCCCGACCAAGAGTCTGAAGCTCCAGGACACTGCCCTTGAGGCGGTAGAGGTGGGATCCCTCGCTAAGTCCGAGGGAAAAACCGAACCTGGAGGGTAAACAGATGATGATGATGATGATGAATAAATCAAATAAATAAATAAAGCGTTACTGAGCATGTAACTAATAATAATATTTTAAATGCCAGCAGCGCAATGGGCTTGAAGCTTAATGTAAAGAAGACCAACTAGATGGTTATAAGTAGGAAAGAAGATGGCATTCGTGGTAATCTCACAACAGCGAAGGAACAGATCGCGAGAGTAGAAACATTTAAATACCTGGGATGTCACATCAATGATGACTGGGACCTTACTCACGAGATCCGATGCAGAATTGCGCAGGCCGGAACTTCTTTTCAGAGACTTAGGAAACTTTTGACAAGCCGTGACCTTTCCATTTCACTTACGGACACGACTACTCCGTTGCTACGTTTTCAGAATTCTGTTATACGGCGTTGAGGCATGGACACTAACTGAGACCACGTGCAAGAGATTGCAAGCATTTGAAATGTGGACGTACCGAAGGATGCTGAAGATACCTTGGACAGCTAAAATGACCAATATAGACGTTTTGCACCGTATGAACAAAGAACCAGAAATTCTCACTACCATCAAGAGAAGGAAACTAGAATACTTTGGTCATATGATGCGGAACTCTAAATACCACCTTCTGCAAGTAATACTCCAAAGGAAAATTAATGGAAAACGTGGTCCGGGGAGAAGTAGGACATAATGGCTCGGCAAGTTGAGCCAGTGGTTTGGGGTGACAAAGCTTACTCTGCTCCGAACATCTGTGAAC